>NW_022683792.1:711400-876916 GCF_011630105.1 Anneissia japonica | reverse complement strand
ACTAAATTAGTTAAGATAAAAAAAATGCATATAATGACTCAAGAAAATCAGTTTTAATTCATAATTTGACTATTGGGGCCATTTTTACCTACCTGTCATATGGGGCCATTTTTACCGGGGCCATTTTTTCCAGGGCCATTTTTTCCGGGGCCATTTTTTCCGGGGCCATTTTTTCTGGGGCCATTCTTACCGTACACCGTGGTATAATAATTAAACCATAAACTAAGAACACTCCACACAGTGTTTTGATAAGCTGTTCATTAAAATTGTGGTATGAATAACTAAACAGCCTAAAATTGAATATTTCCATACAATAGGCCTACATAATTTTTGGTTACTTTTTGACTAAGTTGTTATTGTTGTCTTACTGCATAAAAATATAACTTCCTGTTGAGACAAAAAAGAAGGGGGACTATTATTGTAGGACCATTGATTTTTCACCTGCTTCAAAAGAACCTCCACCCTACACTTACCTGGGACAATTTTTCGAGTGTCTAATATTTTCATTTGCATTGTGTCGTGTGCTGTTTATTCAGTGTCGTCGACTGTTTGCTACGTCCTTGTCTTTTTTCTATTGATCGCGTTAACAAAGATTTTGATTGCATGTACTCAGGTGATGAGGATTTGCTACCATTCATAATAGCATAGGTACCAGCAGGTGGAAAGGAAGTACAAAGTTATGTAGGTACAGTACTGGAGGTGGTTGGTATGCAAGCAGGTATATACCTCATGGTTGAACCGAAGTATGCATTGGTCGTCCTTAGAGGTGCTTCCTCAGTGAACCATGAAGTCATTCCAACAAGTATGCATAGATATGTTATAAGCTCACCTGCTAAACCTAATTTATTTATGTCTGTAAGGGAATGCGCTGAAATACAACAGTTTCGAATCATTGTCGTTTTCATTGGCGAGGTTCATGGTTTGATTCTCATTCTGGCCACATGTACTCATATGCATGCATATTTTTTATCCCTATCTACACAAGTTTAAGCCAAATAAAGATGGGCATTATATAGAGGGGCATTATATAGAGTACCACAGTTGTGTCGTCACAACGCAAGGTGGCACCCTCTGGACATTGGTTACCGTTCATTACACCTGAATGACTTTATATGCTTTAGAATAGGCTTTCTGGAATAGGCATTTTAAGACCTAATAATTTACCATCAAAATGTACTAAAAACACAAAAAGCTTGCATTATAATCGAACACACATCTAATCATCAGTTAACATTTACAAAGAAAAATTAAGATACAACTTCTTAATCCTAATAATTATGTTAGAAATTGGGGTCAATGGTTTGTCAGTGGAGAAAATGGCGTCGGTTAAATGCATTTTGTGTCGCCGATAACAACGGAGTAGTATCACATGGTATCGTGACGTAACACTAGTACTCTAGGAATATTCCTCAGGGACTATGTTCCAATTATTGTTCCAATGTAATAGTATGTGGCTTCAGGCCTTAGGAACATACCAGGGGCGGATCCAGTGATGTCCGAAAGGGGGGTGCGGAAAGGGTGGATCGAGACAACACAACCGTAGGGGACCCCTGCAAAATCTTTGTTTTCTAGATGTCCAAAAATATCCTCTGAGGTGTTTCGGCAATCAATAATTTCTTTTTCTTTTTTTTTTACTTTCCAAAAGGAGGGGGACCAGGGTCGGTCCGGCCTCCCTAAATCCACCCCTGCATACCCAGTGAACACAAAACATTCTTATTTGCGAACGTTGTGGCTAAGTATGTCACAAAATAATGTTGACACATTACAGGAATGTTCAAATATTATGGCATGAAATTAGGTTCTAAGTACGTATTTATGTTTCTACAAAATAATGTTTTCGACACCAAACTGTAACATTATAATGTTCTTTATGTTCTTAACATAATATTGTTATTCCTTTATGTTATCCATAGTTTGGACAGTACTTTTAACAAAATTTAATTATTCTTTTCAATATTAGGTGATGAAAATAAAATGTTTGGAGTGTAAAATAAGATTAATGGTATTTGATGTTAAGGTCCTTGGTGGAATTATTTTGATACCTTTTGAATAATGAATAAGCAGATTAACACTGCATTGCTAAGAACCCCATGATGTTGGATCCTTCTGCCCTTGGTTCTTCATTGATTTATGCCAGCTACCCAAGTAGGGTTTTATGCCAGGGAATTATAGACAGCTACCTTTCTTCTGTTGCATTCTTTAGCTTATAAACCGTTTACAACAGCAAGCACAACAAACGTTTAATTAAAAAAGGCAGCTTAACCATCCTAAGACAACAATCTGGACTTGGTAAAAAGAAATGATTGTCAATGAAGTGATGCATTTTCTCAATCGTGATATACGCAAATGCTTTGGATAGTTATAGATATTGTGAATAGTACCTCTGGTTATTGGAGATAAAGAATTACTTTTTTTATGAACAAACCAAGGAAACATTTTTAGGTTTGTATGTGATAGTATACTGCCATTTGATGATTTAATTTCATGTAACCATGGGCTTCACCGTTAAGTTTGACATAGTATGTAACCAGGGAACAGTTAAATTACTGTAAGTTAACTGTTCCCTGATGTAACAAACTCTGAAAAATCACAATGGCTTGTATAACTTTTTTGTAGTTTGTTTCTTACTAACCTGTTTCATGCATATATTATAGTAATTATAATAATTTAATATATATGCATAATTCATACATTCTATAAATCTATTAGAACATCTGGTAATTCCAACGGTGTTTTTATGTCAATAAGCAAGCTGAAAGTACAGGGCCAAAACTGAATATTTATGCAATTTGAATTACAGTTGATAAAAACATTATTTAAGTGTAGGGAGCTGACCATGTTTGCTTGCACAACCTCAAATAAATAGGTTTTTTTTTTCATTTTAACAGCCGTTTGCTTGATGATCTGCGATGTATTATCTAAAAAAAAGTAAATAACACATTTATATCAAGATTTTTGTTTTTGTTTTTTTAATGAAGATAGACTGACCTGCCAGTTGGTTGAATTTGGCATATGTTTTAATTGCTTTCCAATCAATACTGTCTTTGATTTATGAGACAATGTTTCAGACTTCTGTTTATGTACATTCATGATTTTGAGTAGTGAATAGATCAAAAACATCTATTTCTATAGGTTTATTATCTCTGTGTTTTCTGTCATGGAACCAGTCATGCCTAATTTATGTGTTTCATATGTTAAGGAGAGGATAAAGTGCATTATTTTGATAAAAAAAATTATTTTAATGCAAGTTAAGTTTCAGGCTGGTTTCGGCCTGGGAGCACAAAAAATTTGAATACGGAACTAAGTCCCACAATGCAGAACTAATCACTTTAATCATTTTAACCCTTTTAGTGGAAATAATTTGCTACCATGGGGGGGGGGGGGGGTGTGCATGCTGCAGTCTCTGCCAATGGTTTCTCTATGAAATAAGATCTTGATAAAAATATCAAACCAAAGCTTCAGACTCAGTGCTTAGAAGTACTAGTAAGCAATTCTAAGATGAAATACAAAGTTGGTTTATTTATTACATACTTGTAGTGAATTAGGGCTAGTCTACTGATGAGCTGCTAATTATCATCATCTGTCATTGCTAATCATCATTATTTTTAAGCATACAACAATGATACAATTTGTACTGTAATTTGTATCTCATTCTAATTTGAGCTTGATGTATCATCATCCTGTTTAATTTGATTAGATTACCCCACTTAACTGACTATTGTTAAGCTTCTGTAACTGGAAGACAAATAGAATTTAGAATGACTTTGTTATTTTTGCTCTTTATAATCCTTCAGATTAGTAGCAGATTTTTTCCTAACCCAAAATGGATTAGACCAATTACAGAAAACCTTAAAGTGCTCTTGATATCTCAAGTAATTCTACCACCTCAAATGTATTTTCTTGATTAGACTTCTTTGCCAAATCTTTTCATCGAAAGACCAAAGAAATTTTATACATTATAGATACCACTTTACCATATTTAACTAACAGGAGGATATGCAGGCCTACTGTAGAGTTGCTATTACTCAATTGATTAAGCTAATTAAGCCCCTATCGCACTGGACTTAATTTGGTCAAATTAACCGAGTCACTGGCTAAATTGACCAAATAAAATCCAATCCGAACGTCGGTTACAATTCCCTCAGGGTTAAATTAACCAAGCCGAATGGTTAATTTTACCGACCACAGCCTGCCCAGTAAAACTTACCACGGTCTCGGTTAAACTAACCACGCTGGTCAAGAAGTCCAATCCGAATGTGCAACACGGTTAAAACTTCTTCCATGTTGACACTGCTCGAACAAAACCGGAAGTCACAAACTAGCGCCCTCAATAATATTTTTTATACACAAGGTTAAATCTTGTTAAAACTATGGTAATATTAACCGCGTGAATAATCCAAGTGCGAACAATGGTGGTGAAATGTACCCATGACTTTGGTTAAAGTTACCCTGGTTAAATTTACCATTTTTTAAATCCAGTGCGAACAAGGCTTTAGATTATATACTACATTGTTTAAGGCTATGTACATACACACACACACACACAGTGTAAGACTGGCGTAGCTTATGCCGGCGTTAACCTAATCCACGGATTGAAATTCCAAAGTGTTCACACAAACGGCATTCGCAATATTAACGCTGGTGTTAAACTAGTAGTAATATATGCCTATGGGGGAATAGTTTTCACTTTTAAATAATATACGGGTTCTTAACTGTAGTAAAATATTTACAATGCATCATTAAAACTTTGAAATCTGAGAATTATTTGAAGTGAACTTATATGATTATTGTATTTTAAATGAACAATTTTACTTCAGATTTTTCAGCTAGCATTGTGGAACAATTGTTATTGCAGGTTTTAATACAGTCTAAATAGGTTAAAATATCTTACAAAACACAATCAACAAATCAGATACATTGCAAACTAAGTAAAATGCAATCGAAAAAGAACCCCTTTACCATTTCATTTATAGAGAGCACAGGAAAGAGATCAAACTAACTAATCTATTGCAATCGTGATTGGTCAATCTCTTGAGGCCCAATCATTCAAGCACCACTCACGGAGGTGGCGTTGTGAGTGGTGTAAGTGATGCCACTGCCTAGTTTACACGCAAAGGCGTACGCTATGCCAGGCTTACGCCAGCCTTACACCGTGTGTGTGAACATACCCTTAGTTCCCTGGTTTTCAATTTTTTTTTATTGGAGTCTATTTTTAAATCACTCAGAATTTTGTGGCCTCACAATACTTTTTAATATAGTCATAGGAATATTTAATAAGAAATCAACCTGTCATATAGATATCTTAAAAGAAATATTAATCCCTGCACAAGGCATCATTGAATGCCTCAATGTATTTTTTAATCTTACAGTTGCTCAGAATTTATCAAAGAATTATTATTTTTATTTGTTGAAAATCCTGTTATTCTAGATATAATATACTTTTCCTGACCTGAAGGCAATAGGATGTCATTAAATGAAGATTAGAATAACTTTTGGGTTTTGGTTCATTCAAACTATCCTAACATGTACCGCAGCTTTTGTTTGATCTCGACAAAAGAGTAAAATTATACCCTAGAATAATAAACTCAGAGGATGTTGGAAACAGTCAAACTTGTTTGAAGCAGATTTCAAATTGTTATACTGTACATTAATTCCTCTAAAAAAGGGACATATTCATGTTATTGAAAACTTATTGGAATGTTAGGTATGTTACGTTCCATCGAGGGTGTTATATACTGTAAGATTAAAACCCTGTTGAACTTATTTTAGGCTTTAAGCTTGGGATTTAAGTCTGGATTTAGTTGGCCTAATCCAAGAATTCAAAGGTCAGGGAATTTTGGGTAATGAACTCAAGTGAACTGTCATAAGTCTCAAAATTCAAAGGTGAAGTAAGTATATTTCTAAAAAAGAATATGAGTTTTATGCCAATGGAAAATGCCGGCGGATATCCACAGACCCCCTGTTAGGGAACCCTAGATTCTCCCATTGGGAAAGAAGCCAACCATAATTATAGTAAATGAATCTGAAATGTTGGTAACCTGTCTCTTATACACATCTAGATGTGTATAAGAGACAGCCTTGATAGCGAGAGGTTGCATTTGTGAATCCTACTAAAGACACTTTTTTTCATACGACTGAATAAAGTAACTTTTCGTTGAAGGGCTAGTCTTGATACAGTTATTACATCTTGTTCACTGTTATTATTATTATCTATTTACAAGTTACTTTTTTTAATACCGAAATATAACAATAATTATGGTATTTATATTTATTTTCTTTTAAGAATGCTTAAAAGTGCTTATTTGTTACTTAAACAGTTGATTTAAATTTCTGAAATATAAGATGATTATTGGTTGATTTCTTATTAGACAGTGAACCATTATTCAAAAACTTTTGTAAAGTAGTTGAATAAGACAGTTCTCTAGTGTAATATGTACAGTATTAGTAAATTGAAATAGATTTGGCTTTAGAAGTTGGCACAGTAGATTTAATGACTCAACATCTCACCACTTGTTAAACCTAAAATTGATGGAAAGCAGCATATCAAAGTCCCAGAGTATTTACTTACAAATAGCTGTTTTAATTCATGCTCAATTAAAGTTCTGTGTTGAAGTTGACTGGAATTTAAGAATGCTTAAAAGTGCTTATTTTTTACTTAAATAAACAATTTATTTAAATTTCTGAATATAAGATGATTATTGGTTGATTTCTTATTAGACATCACCATTATTCAAAAACTTTTGTAAAGGAGTTGAATAAGACAGTTCTCTAGTGTAATTTGTATTAGTAAATTGAAATAGATTTGGGTTTAGAAGTTGGCACAGTAAATTTAATGACTTAACATCTCACCACTTGTTAAACTTAAAATTGATGGAAAGCGGCATATCAAAGTCCCAGAGTATTTACTTACAAATAGCTGTTAAATTCATGCTCAATTGAAGTTCTGTGTTGAAGTTGACTGGAATTTAGTGTAGCGGGTAATGTACTAGAAAAAGGCTTTATATGTGAAGCGTGAATGGTAATAGAGCCACTTAGTATCCAAGTATTTTGCATTTACTAGGTTATTTTTAGGCCTGGCTATAAGATACAAACATGTCTATTATTTAATTTTGGGAAGTTGGGGGTGCCTATATCAATTCAGCATCTTACTGTATATTAGAAAAAGTTGAATTTAACTGACTGTGTTTGTGAAGATGAGGCGGTACAATAGCTTGGTACTTACCTTCCAATCCTAGTGTCTTGTGGTAGAATCCTAAGGATCCTAAACACCATGGTTTTTCTTATATCTGAAAAAATTCTGTACACATTTTATTAATTTTAATAATTATTTTTTGCAGTCTGAATTATAATACTGTAGGAAACAATTGCTAAATAAAGGTATGTATTTATAAACCTAACACCATTGTGGTTTTGGTATACAGTAAATCCTTTAAAGTGCTATAACCTGTATTGACATGAAGTGACGTTGTAGGATCTGTTATTGCCCCCAGGCCATTAATCTCTAAGCCTTAAACACAACACCTAGTATTATTATATCAATGCATGCTACTTGTGAAGAATATCACCAGAGTAAATATAATTGCACTGTTGTGTGCCAGACCAATGAAAAGAGAGCAGTTGAGACGTGATGTACATACAGTACTGAACGTGAGCAAAACTGGTCATTTACAGGTTATTCCTGCCCTTGGTATGGTCTGAAGCCGTCTGCTCCGTTAATTCTCTGCTTCAGTATATTAACCTCATTTTGATCTCCGAACAGTGAATTAATGTGGTATGTTATTTCAGATTCCTTTTTATGTACAGATAATTAGCCATACCGGTAGGCCAAACGGTACTAGTCTAGTTAGTGATGACAATAAACTTTCGTACACACATTGCACTTTTTTAGGTGACAATATTTTCTCATCTAAATTTCTGAAATAGTGTATAATAATAATGATATAAATATACAGAAATAGTATATATTTTAATCACTCATCTACGCTACGCATACTACCATATCAGGTGTTGTGTTTTTTGAACATTGACCTGTGCTATCTCTAATGAAAGATAAAATTGTTACTGTAAAGAGGTGCTTGTGTTATAATTTCAATGTTGAACTAATTGAATTCCATCATTCTTTTGATTCTAAAATGTTATAATTTTGAATCTGAAATGTTGGTAACTGATTATATCTGCATAATAATCTGGATTGTTTTGAGTGCTATTTTAATAATTTTTATATTATAGAAATATTAAGTTTAGTGAAAGTGGATCAAAATTTTACAATATTTTATTTTAATACTAGTATCTAAGATTTTTTTACGCTTGTGTTTTAATATTATTTAATAAAAATGATAACATTTATTGTGGAAATTGTAGTTACAGACAATTGCACAAAATAATAATATTAAAATAGACATAACTATATTTGATTAAATTAATATATAATTTTTAACATAAATAACATATCTTCAAACTCTATTGATTTTCATAGTATTTTAATTATAATTTGCTGTATTATTGTTAAATGTATAAAAGTCATATACCAGTAAGTATTCTTTCCTCGCCTTACAATTGACTATGTCTATGGGGAATTAACATGATACTAAATTCAATTGCTCATAGCATTGACAATGACTTTGATATGATATATGAATTATGTCTACATACATCAAAGTGCCATATGCTTGCATGATATTTATGAGGCTTGTGAATAGAAGTATTACTAAACATGTAATAGAGCCACAATTTAATTAGAAGATGGTCCATATTGCGAATAGGTAATAAAATGTTAAATGTACAATGAATTATTAAATACCTGCTTACAAGTTACAAAGTCTGAAAATATGGACATTGCTTTTGAAACATGTTCAAACACATGATCGACATTTAAATATAATTAATATAAGATTGCCTATTCTTGTACATTTTAGACAATGTTATTTATGTACTGGTGGTATCAATTACTGTAAGAGGAACCTTTTCTTTAAATAAGAATTGAAGGAAACACATTCAAATTCAATCTTTCTGTACTATAATCATGCTTTTGCAGAGTTATATTATTTAGTGTTATATGGTATATATTTAATTTAACAATATAGTTTTACATTTCACTAGACAAATATGTTTGTTGCTAGCATAGCCAACATTGCTGTTGTACTTTAGATCATGTTTTGTTGACATTCTCTATTGTGAGAAACAAGATCTGATTGGCGGTCTTTGTTCCATGACACCCCATGAATGCACTAATGTTTAGCGAGCAACTACAACATATTTGCATTGAGATTCTACACTTGTCTGTTCCCCTTGCTATTACCATTGTATTCATCAACTTAGAGTATTGGAGGCCTTTCGTTAGACAGAGGTTAGTAAACTAGGTTATTGTGTATAGATAGTCACGACGACATCATGCTTAGAATCTCAGCGATATGAGAAAAGGGTATTGTCAGAAACATACCATTAATGCAAGGGCTATTCATAAACAATGAATAGATAGGGAAATAGCGCCATAAACCCAAATACCCATTTGTATGAAAGCTAAATAAAAATTTAGTTTTTATTTTTAAATAATTTTAAATTAAATAGTTCACTTAATTTAATATATTTTTTATTTATATTGCGTTACCTATTTAGGATCAACTGTTTTCCCACAAGCTCATGTATGCTTTATTTTATATTGTCATATTATGAGGCATATTTTAGTCACATGGAAGTTATTCACAAAAGGAAGTTGGACATTTACTGGACTTGTACTAAGAATCATTGGATTGAAAGGCCCACTACATAATCTGCAGCACCACTACAATAAGACATTCAGATCATAAATGATAGTAAAAACCATATTACAGTAGGCAACAATAAAAAACATAATTATATCATAGAACAATAATAAATATTATATTAAATATTTACCATTTTTTAGTAAATTAATATTATGAATTGTTTAATCATAATAATTTCATCAAATTGGAATGCGTACTATACCTTCAACTTTAAATATTAATGATATTGTATACAATTAAGAGACATTTTAATGATGCACTACTTGATAAGGAATCATTTTAGTGCTAGAATGTATACCCTAGTCTAAAATTATGACGTTAAATATAAACCTATTTAAGTCATTATTTATTATATTTCATTTATTATATACTTCCTGGAATATTAGCTTGAAGCTGATATTACATCTCTTAAAAATCGTTACCTTCCGTTTCTGCTATAACTAGCCTTAAAAACGCTCGTAAAATATACAATTAAGTTGATCATTGAATTTGAATTACTACTGGCCTTGACTCTACTTAAGAAATGTGTTCTTGAACTTATAAGGTGTGGAATTTGTACTTTTCCACATGAAAATTAGCTTCAATTATGAGTATAGTATCTTGAAAAGCAATCTACAAAGTTTGTCTACTCTTAGCAACTTTTTTTTATTCATTCTTGTGTTCCGTTATTTGTATTTTATCAAAATCAAATTTATTTTTAACTACAGTATGTGAAAGCTTACAAATTAGTTTTTTGTCACTGAGTCACACATATCTGTGGGTGAGTGTATTGAAATTTAAAATTTACTGTATAATTATATCAGTTGTATAATGAATCTACAAACCTTGACTGATGAATTCAACGGAAGTTATTTCTCAAACAGAGACAGTCTCTATTTTTGTTGGGCTATCAATACAACCTTTGATAAAATCTAGTAGCTTATTTTGATAGTAAATTGCCAAAAGGCAAACCCTTGTTTCCAATCATCATTAACCCTTCAAAAATACTATTGCATCAAAATGCAGTGTCCGTTTTGCCATGCTTCAGCAATCGCTAAGGTTCATTGAGATTTTGAGTAGACATAATATGGTTAGTTCACACAAAGATCCTCAAAACTAAAAAAAAAAAAAACACAAAGAGTGTAATACGATAAAATCTATGGGTGGCTTTCAAAAACACATCTTGGTTGGTAACTATATATTAACCTAAAATGGCCCAAATTGTGGGAGTATAATAAATACAAATTTAAAAGTAATCTTAAAAAAATAATTTATTCTCGCTGAAAGACCAGTCTCCCAAGGTTTTAAGGGATGCATAGGGCTAGGAAAAAATGGCAATTTCGTCATAGCAACACAGTAGCCTAGCTGTGATGTCACAATCAAAAGTTCCATGCACTCACTTTCGGTGAATTGGAATCGTAAGGCAAACTAGTATCCTCACACTTGTGAGCTCTTAGTAAAACCATGGAGCCCGGACTTTAAAGGACCCTTAGGTATTAAAATCACAATTAATTTTTTCAGGACCATGCAGGCTCTCTTTCAAACCATGGGCTCCCAAATTGTTGTGTGAGCACAGGTCCTTAAGCTGTAAAACACCACGTCTTAAATATTAACTGAAAATACCTGCATTTGCTTCCTTGTTACCTCTCTTTAAAAAAACTTAATTAGGGTTAGTGAGTGCCCTCTTTTTGAGTAGAGATTTATGTGTATTTCTCTAGGGTCAGTGCGAAAATGATTGACATTAAGAGATTTAATTTGAAGTATTTTAGCTCCTTTCCGCTCTAATTCAAGATTTCACACCATTTTAATAATTCCACCCCAGGTATATTTCTTGGTTCTTAACCACGTATAATTTCTTTACCAACACCATGGAGTAAGCAATTGTCAGATGAACCATGAATATAATTATTAAGTAAATTCATTAGTCTATGAAATTCTTAATTAATGCTTAAGTACTAGTTATAATTGCTTAAAGCGGGGATTAATTTGAGGATAATGTCCTGCATAGTATGTGACTTAACATGTATCTCAATCAAATTTGGTGTTGGATTTTGTTGACTAAAATAATTGAATTACGTTCATTCTGTAGATAAACATTGAAAAGCGTGAAATCTATTGATGTATTGTGTTGTGATTAGAGACAGTGTTTTCACAGCACTTGGCTGTAAGGTCATTTATACAACAATTGAATAGCTAAACAGAGAATTATTTTCAACTGTTTTTAAGCTGTGCTTTATTATTATTGCATTCTTTTTAGCATAAGAAAAAAATATACCTTTTGATAAATAAAGGAATGTCTGGTTTTAGGGATAAAATATTGATGTAATTTTCCACCAATTAATTATTTTTATTATTTGTTAATATTTTTTTAAATGTTTTTAGAATTTTTATTTTTTGTTTTATTCACATCCAACAGTAAGTTGCTCACAAATTTCAGGATAAATGATGCTTTATAAACCAAGTCTCCTTAAGGGAATGGAGTTTGGAGTTGTTTTTAGTTGTGAGAAAAAGTCCTGCTCTCACAAAATCACTTTTGGAAATTTTTACCAAATCTCAAGTACTGTAGATCTGAATTTAAATCTAAATAGGCCTACTGATTTATGGTGCTCATTATATTCATCTTTGGAAGAACAACAAAGTATTTCACTTTTTCTGTCCCATTAAATTAATAACCATTCAGATCAACAAGAGGTACAAGAGCGTAGAAATGATAAAATCAACAGTAAATTTAACCAAACAGTTTCGCAAGCTAGAGAAAATTGAGAGCTGAAATTGAATTACTCTCGCTGGCTGTGGTAGATACAGTTGAATGTTATGGCCATTATCATGAATTACTGGTAGAACTGTATAAACAAAACGTCTGATATATTGCTGTTCTTCCATACCTGAGTATAAAAGGTTAGTAGTAGGTTGACATAGAACAAGTACTACATAGGAATACCTAAAAGTTTCAACTCATACGACTGACACATTAATAATAATGATTATAGATGGATTTATATAGGCAAATGAACGAGGTCTCTATGTTCTCAATAATAGGTAAGAAGACAATGAAAAAAAAAGGTTGCTGTTATATTTTAATATTATTTTGTTACATTGGTGTCCCACTCTTCTTACCTAATGCCACTCATAAAACTTGTTTTTCTTAAATTAATCTTTTCACTGAAGTATTCTAAAACATAGTAATTTCATCAACTAAAAAGCTACCTAGTTTTTAACTACAGAAAGTTGTAAACACGATAGTTAAAATAATAAAGCTAATGTAGACCCACCCGGGGGCATCACTCCTCTTTCATTAGGTATAAAGTAGTTATTTTAATGATATAGGCCTACTGTAGTAATATAGGCCTACTGTAGATATGTTTCTTGATCAAATTTTCACACATTTTTCTTATTAAATCTGTATTGAATGGAAAATGTGATGTGATTTCCCATCAGTGCTTTCTTAATGCCTTACAATTTGCACCAGGAAATGTATATAAGCAATCTTATGTTTAGAAATGTGAAATGTTATGATTTATTGCTTTTAACAAATGTTTGTAATATGTGTATAATATTAAAAGAACAGTGGAATTTCTATTGACTGATATATTTATAAGTAATGGTCAGTTTGGGCTCATAGCTCAAGATGAACATCTGAAGATTGAAAAATACTCACAATAAATTCATCAATTTCTGAGTTGTTTCATACTTTTAGTACCCTAAAAGTTTAACAGATGTGGCAGCTAGGGCAGTGCAGGATTTGGCAGTAGGGGGTGCGTGAGTGTCTAAACCACCATGGTGGGGCTGAGGTGTCAAAATCTGGAGAATATGGACCTCTAGGTGCCAGCAAATTGCACTCTCCTTAAAAATCTTACCAGTAATTCATATCAACAATACAATACAATTGTTTTTCTTAATACAATTCAGGGGGGTGTGATCGCACTGTCTGCACCTCCCCCTGCATCTGCCCAAGGCCTTGGGATATGTGCCTCCTCAGTAATCAACTAATTCCTCAAAAATAAAGCATCGACTGAGACGTCTTGGCCCATCCTGTGATTTCCCCTTCCATTGTAATGGCTTACCCATCTTGAAATCACTTATGCCCCCTAAACTGGAGTTCCTATGAATTAAGGAACAAAACAAAAAATAGTGTTCTGTAACTTCCTATCAAGTTCATTATATGAACTTTTGTCCAAGTGGTTGAATGTAATTTAATGCAAATGAAAAAGAAGAAGGATTCTTGTGTTTTCAAAGGAAGTGTGAAATCATAATTATACTTGCACCTGTTTTTCATTTTGTTGATTCAGTTGCATTTTAAATTCGCATTCTCATCACTTTTAATTAAGAGACGCTCACAGAAGAGGAAATGTAAATACAGTACATCACTATATAGTTTGCTATGTAGGCCAATTTTTTTCTGTTAGTACCTCAGCAAACATTGTAAAAGTTGTAAAATTTTGAAAAATAAAATGATAGAATGAGCCATTCCTTTGTTTTTCCTTCTTGTCACCATAAGACAGGCATTGAAAACAATTACTTTATTTACGTTTAAACTAAACAAAATATGCTGATCATTTTATTGCAATAATACAATATAAACATTTGAATCACATAGTAAGAATATACCACTTCTTTTTGAGAGTTTACTGAAAAACATTAATAAAATACTAGTAAAAATGGATTCAACTATTTAATTAGATATAGTAGCATACGAGGGAGGGGGTGCTTGTACCCCAAGGTGCCTGTACCACAAGGTGCCCTCTTCACCCACTGGATACATACTAATCAAAGAAATTTACTTGGGTGGTTAAAATCACCTTAAAGGTATTAATTTCCCTTATTTTCCCATTGTGCCCTTCCCAATTCCATCCCCATGTCAATACTCATATGGACATTTATTAAATGATATAATTATGAATTAAAACATGTGGTCTAAGGATTTTGTTTAGTTTAGTTTTAATTTTTAATATACTTTGATATTTTTTCCATGATGACTTACAGTACTCTTTGATTTAAACGTATGAACAACCACTTTGACTTAACATATTCAAGAGTCCATATTTATTATAAGGGTGCTTGATCTCCATCAGTCACTTCTACTAAAGAGGATGATATGACAAGATATAAAAATTGTTTTCATATTGCAGTATCAATGTCAGAGGGAGTGCTTTTAAACCGGTTTTAAAGTGGACCGAAAGTACTGATCACAGCATGGAATCATCAATTAGTTAACCCCTGGTGTGAATATAAATTCCTACAGCAATTGCATTTTTCCAAAAGATACATTTAAAATTTGTAAAACTATCTGAAGTTGTAATTTAGCAAAAGAAATAACAGATATCAATTGTCTAAATAATTGACACGTATGAAGTATACTAGATTTAATTAAGAACTAGCCAAATCCCCATTAAAATAGTGGTTGAGTCCACCACCTCCTGTGATTTTCGTACAGTACTGGTACACTTCACTTATCACATCTTCAACTGTTTTAACCACAGAGTACATTACTGTACTTGAGCGCTTCACTACAAACCTACTTCTCCTCAACATTATACTGCTGACAGGAATCTCAAACATCCAGTCCGGGCCACGAAGCGAGACCTCAAGGGAGGAGTTGAAAGCATATTTACCTGGATTTGGGACCAACTACTTTTACGTGGATTTACTAAGCTACCTACTGAAGTGCAAGACTATCTGCAAAGTAAATATTGAATTTTTTCCTACTTTTTTTCCAACTACTACAGAATATGATTAAAATCCAGTGTTTCAAGAATTTATATGGTGCTTCTTAATGTATATCTGATTTAGCTGAAACTGTAATGCATATTTATTAAACTCTGTCAAAAAAGCATGTCCAGGATTTTCCTCTGGTATGATTTTTTTTCCAGATTTATAACTGATTTCAGAGTTTACTGTATTCTGTCTTGTCAGGTACTTGAAAAACTGTATTGATTCAGAATTTAGAATTACTGTGAACACATTAACTATGTTAGATTGCTAACATGAAGACTGCTTCTATATTATTCTTTAATTATAAATAGTAAAGCATGTTTACTTTACTGTAATGACTACAATATATTCCATCTTATTCACTGACGTCAGAGTACAGGCAGAATTATAGCTATTAGCTGCCTCCTTCTTTGTTCTATTATTTAGCAGAATCCCCCAGTGACCAAGATTTCTGTACACCCCCTTAGGCTGCGGTAGCACATTTTTACTGCTCGTCTAAGATCCTATTGCATTGTGTATTACATACGCATGCATTCAAATTGCAATTCAGTTGATTTTCTTAAGTGAAAGTCTGGCAAAAAGAAAAACAACAAAAAGATTCCTTGTAAAACACGCAAGTACATCTGCAGAACATAATAAAGCCTAATAAACTATGCAACAACATAGAAAAAAGTTGACATTGAGTTGATGATTATGATGAAAATGACAAAATAACAAAAATGGTAGACCTATCATTCAACCCTATTTCTACCCCTCCTGTTATACTCCTACACTTTCGAAGCCTGGTCGGCTTTACCCCTCCCCCACCCCATATGATGGCCCATTGAAAGTTCTAAGAAGAGAATAAATCATTTTAATCTCATTAATGATAGGAAACTGTAGGTAAAAATATATTATGGAGGTCTTCATACTCATTGGATGAACGAATGTTCATACATAATTACATGGACACCATAATTACATGGACATAAGGTAGATAGATGTGTTTACTAAACATACTAACACATCCATCTATTACCCAATGTCATTGACAGTTTTGATACAACAACTACTGATATGATTTATATCTTAGAAACTAAACATTTAGAATAGGGAATTGATTGCAGTAGTTAATACCAGACCTACGGTATACCAATAATTATTATTCTGTCCTGTCAAGCAGCTGTATTGTACTTGTATACATGCATACATGGAAAATGGTTTTGTTCCTAAGCATGATAAACACAGAAATACGTTAATTACTATACTTAAGCTACACTACACGGACAGGTCAATCATTATAGGACATACTTCTTGCCCCAATGACCGGTGAGAAAAAATGTGGTTTTCTGTTTTATATTGTTATGTGGTTTTTCCAATTTTACTATACTTTGCCAAATAGATAATTAAAAATACAAATACACAACTTCCAATTAGAGACCCTGCTAATTCAAGACCACTTTTTTATAAGAATCAATCAATCTTCAATCTTTTAACACAAAGTTAAATAATTATTTGGAGATTGAAGTGTAGGATGAAATGAAGAGTAAGTGAAGAAGTGATAAGATAAGAAGGAAACTAAGTATCCTTTGAGTAAAAGATAATTGACATGATGAATATAAGAAGGATGGTGATAAAAACATTGATGAAAAAGAGATGTTCAGCAATAATAATAAAGAGGTTAAAAAATTGATGATAAAAACAAGGACGACAACAATGGTGATAACAATTCAAATGGGAAGGATGATAGTGACAACGATAATCATTAAAACTGTATGATTAAAAGTGAAAAGTTTGAGTAAACGAAAAAAAAAATATAGGAAAGAATGTTCTGTCAGGTGATATTTTATGTTTAACACAAGAAGAGTCTTGTTATCTAATAAATCAATTAATTAAGTTATGTAAAGTAATTTAGAGTATGGATACTATTACTTAAATTTTTTTGACAAATAACAGTTAAATTGATAAACCATGCTACATATTTTAGGTATTTTATCTCTCATATCCAAATCCTTAGGTCATGTTGGACCTTACTGTTGCATTGTTTGCTGTCACAGTTGTTGTCCAGATTGTACGTACACATGTCCTTGTACGTACCACAATCTCCAGCGTTGATTGAACAAGGAGGGGGCTGATTAGTACAAAATGGTTTGCATATCAAAACGTGCAGGGTTGCAATTGCGTGTGATGTTAGCTTAGCGTGTTGTAAATTGAAGGCATATTTGTAGGTGTACAAATTGGTGTCTTGTAGGTTTTTGCAGGGCTGTACAACCTACTTGAATTATGCTCTTACTGATGTCTGTTACTGTATTATGATGGCGATGACAGGAGCTCTAATTATGTGTATAGTCTGCTCGTCGGCATTATCGTCGGACTGGTTAGGCTCCTTCAGTTAAACCATGGATTACTAGTTAATGGAAAACAGTTTTAAGTGTTTTTCTTTCTGATACACCAATATGTTTCTCAAAACCCATTAAATTGCCATTAGTTATAATTAAATTACAGTATATTAATATTACTTACAATATTATATTTTTAACATGTATTAATAATTTTAAGTAAAGTGTTACAGATTCATGCAATTAATTTTAACTTCAACTATTAAATATTTAAACCAATACTGTATCTATATTGAGCTGGGAAAAAAACTCAAGGTAATTTCATCTCCATATTTTCACATATCATATATCATACCTAGAGTAGGACGTTTTTTATGGAACCTACTATTCTATCCTTCAGGTCAGGTGAATCAGGTCAAGTCCATATGGTATAAAAAATAAGTTGTTTTTTTTTTCTTCTGAAAAAAAAAGTATTTGCTATTTTAAAACCAAACTTGAGAAAAATAAAACAAAAAACACACAAACAAGAACTAAACCTATATATTACTAGTAGGTACCTTAATTTTGTTTCCTTTAGTTTATAATTACCAGAATATTTTTTATCAATCTAGTAAATGCATTTCTTTCTATTTTCTGTGACAAACAAAATTGACTTTAAACCTACTTACTTGTCATTTGTTTGTTTGAAACATTTTAAATGAAATAAAGAATATAACAGGTGTTTGTTATAACTTTTCATGACAGTTGAGTTCTCTTGACAACAACATCAACTCTAGCCCATCAAGATAACTATGATAATAGAAACCCTTCATAAGTACACCCTTCGAAAACTTAACACAAATATAATCAACGTGTCTTGACTTGTAACTTATCACAACCACAAAAAGCTTTCACTTAGTTAAAAGAAACTTTTTTTATTCCAAAGTGTTAACCACTTTTAATAGATTGATTTTAAACCAATTTTTAGCTTTTATGAAGATGGAGTGGTTGTCAAATAATAATTGGAAATGGTAGAAGAATGAAAAAAAAAAGTCACATGGGGCCTATTCCAAGATACCCCTGAGCGGACTATTATCACACATTCCATTCAGGAATGTGGGTTTGTATTTCAGAGGTTGGAATATAGTATACAAACATTTTTTATATTTATTTAATATAATACAGTTACTTATTTCCTGCCCTAAATATGGCTGTATACCTAATTATTTTTTTTTATCTCATAGGCATTTATTTTGTGTTGTTCACAGTACAGTAGAGTCAGTTAAGTCTGTTATACTCTAAACTGTGTATACATCTTATTTTTATGTATTTTATCTGTAAATTTATAAATATTTAGTGATTCTATTTAAATGAAATCTAACAATTATATATATTCAAATAACTGTAATTGAATGAATATGATATTAAATTAAAACAAATTATAAATATCAAAATTGAGCCATATTGAATCATAAAACTGTCAAGATACTATATACAGTAATTGGGTCATGTCAGCTGTGGTTGGTTACTACCACATATGCCTAAAAATTACTGTATGATTGATCAACACCACTGCACATACTATGCAGCATAGCACACTTCAATAACCATAACAACAGCCGCTGACTCAAAGATGTTTTGTGGGACCAATTCATCTCTATTTTGATGCCCAAAACCAAAAGCCCACTGCACCTCACCAGAGGTGATTAAAGTTGAATTGTCTTTGCGTATTGAGGATGACATATTAGGTTTTAAGTACTGGGCTTAATTGAGGGTGCACTCTTAATGAGGATTTGATGATCCATTAGAGACAGCCACTGGGCAGCCCTACAAAGTGGAATGAATTCCCAAAGTTTAACCGTTTTGCAACAATGACTCCAATCTAAAGTAAGCAGTGCATTCAGTTACTGCTCTGTTGTCAAAGAAGTCTGATATAAGGATCCACCTGTTCACCAGATATTATCGTTATAGCGACAGGATTCAGACTTCATGGTAAAATTTTAATTTCTTATCTATAGGATCTTATTTCCACAGGCCTATTATTAATCTTAAAGAGAGGAAGAGTGATTCATTACAAATTTCTCATAAAATCTTGGCAACACATTTTTTGTAATATTCAATTTCAATGTTGTAATTTTTTAAGCATAATTTCTTTCATATTTGTATTTTTTGCTTTCAATGGGATTAATGTAGGGAAGCTGCCTGGCTTTTATGATTAATCCTGATTGTGGAATTTTATTTATTTTCAAATTATTTTTCTTTTTGTTTTGTTATGGAATAAGTGTAATGAATGCTTTAACAAGGCTAGGATATTAAGTATTTGCTTAATGATTAATATTAGTAATTTTAAGGCAACATTTCAGTCTCTGGTTGGCTATTTCATAGGTTTCACTGTCTCTCTGACAGTTTTCTTCAGTGACCTGATTATTTGAACTTACATTTTGTTATTTGGCAGTCACCTGACAGTGAAGGCATAGATGACCATAAGGTCTAAAAGTGTATAGACTATAAAACATACCTTAAAATACAGTATTATGCAAATTAATCAAGAGTCAGCAAACTGAGTAAAAATATCAAATATTAAAAGTTAAATGATCAAAGATGCTCTCCATGTACTTGTTTCATCAGGAGTGCACCCTCTAATTTTGGGGTGGTTTCAGGGTTTGGTTTCCAATTAAAGGGTATATTTTATGGTAATAGACTGAAGATTGTTGGTGGTACAGTACTAATTTTGATTGCAAAGTGGTCTTGAATAAGGTCTCGGAATGAGGGTGTCTTGAATTGGAATGTGAACTGTACTGCACTATTCACTGTGCGCTATCTCTATTGTAAAGACTAGTAGTAGCCACTTGAAATAGTTCCTGCCTCATCAATACACGCTACAATATTAAATTAAATATATGATGGGAATAACACTTGACTGATACTAAGGGTGGTTCGCTATCATTCTTTCGGTTTATGCACATTACCCATGATCTGATTATTCTAATGACATAATATTGTGATAATACCTCCTTGTTGTGACCTATGATACACGATGAAGGTCCTTACCTGATTTAATAACACCTGTAGTGCCAGATGACATTTCCATTGCTTTGAAGCACCATAAAATATCATGTTTAAAGCATGGAAACACCCAGAGGCTTGTTACAGATAATTTGTTGCAATATAAGTATGAATTTGTAGGGTTGTAGCTGTAGAATGAGAAAAATAAGGATGGGTGGTAGACATTTTAAGGGTGGATAGGTGACAACGTTGATAAACTCTAATTAATAAGAGTGAATTTTAAGGATGGACAAAGGGGTTAATAAAGGTGAGTAGAGGGCAATGAAAGTACCTTTATATTAGACTGGGTGGAAAACTTACTCACCATAACGACATCCCTGATTTGTATTTAAGGAGGGCATTTTAATTATTCAATGTCATGATTTTCTGATTAAATTTAATTGCTGAAATAGTTTTTTAACTAGATGTTTTATAATTTAAAAGATAATTCTTATTATACAGTACTCTACCAAATATACTTTTCAGGTCGACATTCAATAAATTTGTATTATTGCCAGGAAAAAAAGGTTCACAATTATAGCAGCTTGTAAATTGTTAGATGAAATTGCTTTTTACAAAAGCCTAGTGAGTCAAATATATAGGTCTACCGAGAATGAATTTAATAGAGAGTAGTAGTAATTATTCATGATTTGTGTCTACAGGGTATGAATGAATGTTTATGTAGAGAGTTACCCGTATGCCTATATATTATTCATAATTGTGGACAAAATAAATTTTCATTAAAAGACATTTTGCTGGCTTAGTTCTAAATTGAATGTTGTATGGTACTATAGGTTGAAGTATGCTGCATAGGATAGAAATGTTTATATGATCCTCTGACACCTGCAAGTTATGGTGAAGATGTCTCAAGCTTTATCCCTGATGTCATAAGCGTTACCTGTGAGGTCGTTATGTTTGATTATTTGTTCTGTCACATGTACGGGAAGCCAACATGGATCCAGGAGCTTGTATATTTAGCATGCTCTATAATCCTTGAAATCCAGTTATCAACTTGCTGTTGGAACACATGATAGCAATTACTCTATCATTACATCTTCTTCAGTAAACATACTTGCGTAGCTAGGCCTATTGATATTGGGAAATAAGGTGTTGAAGATTAGCATTTACAATATGAATTGTAGTAAAGAATAAGAAAAATGATAGGAATATTTTTATATACTTACTTTTGTTTATAAGACTAAATTTCAATAAAAAATATTAAGTAGGCCATAATAAACATAATTTTATTAATTTGTTTGGTGCTTGAAGAATTAGGAATGTCAGTAAACAATTTTTTTGTTATTATTATAAAAACTTGTATAATATTAAAATATTTCTTAAATATACCAACTTGTTTAAAATTTAAAATGTAGTTTTTTTTTTGTTTAAATTTATTAACTTTGGTTTAATTATAGCTAAAAACACTTTTAATTATGATTTAATATTTTTTTAAATAATATTTATGCCGAAAATTGTTTAAGAAAAGTAATGTGAATTAATAGGCCTAGGGGTGGTTGTACTGGATATTGAACACATTCTGTTGTTATGTACACTACTTACATATTTATTTAGTTTGCCCACTGATAATAGTACAGATGTGTGTCATTGACTTTAACATCATTGTCATAAATTTATTGTCATTCAAATAGTTTATAATTATATGTAGTTTTGGATGATAGGCTCATGAAGGACTATTCAGTCAAGCAATGCCCCTAGGAGTGTCAATCAATAAATACTATCTATAGGATTAGAAATACTGAAAAGTACAACTGCCTTAACCACATAAAACCTATATTTCTATAGGCAATACTGCTGACAAATTGGATCATCTTAAGCTTGTCTTTAGAATTTGCAGAATCACCGAAATATTCCAAGCTATATTTATTTGTAACAAAGATATACCGCGGTAAACCAATAGCCCTCCAGGGTCTCGATCCTCAAATGTTCGCACTTACTCCACACGTTAATGAAATTACAAGAACATAAAACTGACTAAAATGTCCATCAAGTATTGCTTGTTTGCTTTGCAAACATGTGCATGATAAACTTACCTGCTTTTTTTTTGCTTACTATGATCGCTTTTCTTTGTAATTTCTTCCCAAATTGTGTTTACCAAGAAGTAAATTTTTCTGTTACTGTAATTGTTGTATGTGCAAAAGGGAAAATAAACTTTGATTTTGATTTGATTAAAGGTTATGCATTCTTATGTTTTATGAAAAAGCATGAATGTTAGTATGAAAAGAATATATAAGTTATGAAATTAAAATGGTAGTTTGGGTGTGAATTACTGCAGTTAGAGTTTAAGATAATATAATAAATATCTTTTAAATTTTATAATAATATTCAAATGTAAAATAGATAAATTTATTTTTGGTAATTATTTTGTTTAAGCAACATTAAGAAAGACTTTTTTACACCTTGTTGTGTGAATACGCCACTCACCAATGATGAAGATTTTGATGTATTATTAAATTTATGTTTGGACTGTTTATGTACCTGTTGCCATGAAAAATAGAATTAATATCTCATAAAAACCTTATTCCTCCCTCATAATTGTATAGGTCTAATTATAAAGCATTTATCAGTTTGGTTACTGAACTGTTTACATTGCAACATCATTCACATTCTCTATCACCATGTGATAGGATCTCAGGCAAGGGTCAAAGAGTTTCCACTGTAACTATTTTTACCTCGCACATTTTTTTTATTCGGCAATCTAAGTGGAAAGAAAAAAATATAATTTTTTTTTTCTACCTCCTCTATCAAAAATACAGTAGATATAAAATACTCTCACCTTAAGTTAGTGCAGATTATTTTTGAATACTGTAACTGTTTAGCCATATAAGATGGCTTTCGATATTGTTACTGTTATGATATATTGTGTTCTGTTTAACAAATAATGTTTGGCAGGTTGACAAAAGGATATTTAATCATATGCAAGTTGTGTTTGAAATTCAATAGTTTTCTTTATTTGTGAAAAATAATCATTGGTTTAAACCTGACAGATTTTGTGAAATTAAAACCCCAAAGGTCATTAACAAAAAACCTCATCATATCAAATGCAAGAGCACATGATATGACATAGCAATAAACGTCAGAGTGTTGCCATAGCAACCATAATGCAGGTTACTTGAGGTCATACATGTTAGTCATCTATACTTCAGAATGTATTCTTTTTAAAATCTGTTGGAAACTTGTTTTATTAAAATTCATCAATTTTTATTTAAAAAAAAATAAATTGAAAATTATACAAATTTGTTAAAGGATTGTTAATAACAAACTTGTGCACTGTCTAAGCAAATATCCCTTCACCAATGGTGGTTCCAGAAATTTGGGGGAAACACTCTCTGCTACCTGCTGGCGCCACCACTGCCTTTCCCATGAAAAACACACGTAAGACGTTTTAGAAAGTCTCGGTACAGGCTCAAGCAGGGCACTCACTGTGCCAGACGGCCGTCGGCCGACACGATTCTATGGAGGATGCAATGCCACAAAGCGCACGTGAACGGATTGTTTTGTATGGTGATGTGTTTGGACAATTCCAATCAGTAGACAGCATCACGTCGTCTAGCGCTCAAGAGGAACAAAGTTAATTCATTGTACAATGGCCGTACAACCGTCGTATGATGTAGTGAGCGTCTGGCTTTTGTGAGTGAACTTAAGTTCTTTTTGGTCGTTAGAAAAGATTTACAGGTATTGAACCCAGTGATTGGAAGGCAAGCATCTTAACACCCAAGAACCTCCATTCCATATATGAGTATGATGATATCAAAAGCGGTTTACACATTTCATTAGGCCCTACTGTGCCTTGTAAGGTGAAGGTCATTAACCTGAAGTACTTTCATGATCAAGAATTTAGTCCCGTAAAAAAACCCAAGCTCTGTATTCAAAGTTTTTGTACTGCCAACTTCCATTGGGAATTC
Organism: Anneissia japonica; assembly: GCF_011630105.1. NCBI lineage: Eukaryota > Metazoa > Echinodermata > Crinoidea > Comatulida > Comatulidae > Anneissia > Anneissia japonica. The sequence continues at coordinate 852,196 of NW_022683792.1, read as the reverse complement.
TATCACCATTGTTAATATTCTATTTGTATTTATGTAAAGATGTGTGGAAGGTAGCTGTTAATAAAAATTAAGTGAAAAAATGATAGTTGCGGTATTAATGGTAGATGCTTGGTTTCCAATGCTTACATAGAACAGATCATTGTGTAACTTTACGACAATAAGCCTACGTCAGACTAAGAACATCAGCTTTGTTTCTGTACTTTTGTACTTAGAACCAGTAAAATTTTGCCCAGGCTCAGTGTTCTTATTTTTTTGCAAATTTCAGGCTTAAAATGTTCTTATTTTTTTCAAAGATAGAAAATTAATAATTATACAGCAGTATATACTGTATTTATTTATTTATTAATTCTTTGTATAGTCACACTAACAAAAAGAATTTTACTGATTTATTTTATTGGTTTCTCTAGTTTTTTAAAATAAATCTCATTTGCATTTTAACTCAGCCTCAATTTGTTCTTATTTTGTTCTTACAGTATTTGTGAAGTATTTTCAGCCTCAGTTTTCTTACAAAATGTGTAAAATAAACCAGTGTACCGTTACCTTTTTAACATCAAAAAGGTTAACTATCAAGTATATATTGAATACTTGAACATATCATTTTTATTTGATAAAATTTTAATATTATTTGGTGGTTTTTTCCTAATTTTAAAACGAGAACAAATGTATAAATAATACGGAGACAGTAATCTTAAATTGGATTCACCACACCAAGATCGCTAGGTCCTAAGGCTCATACATGTTCATACAAACAATTGCATGAATTGTCTATAGGTTAGAGCTAGACATCAAGGAATCATGATGGCTTTGCCAGGCTCACTGGTCCCCTAGGGCAAGGCTCACCTCACAGGGAGGTGGGCTGGTAGGACTAAGGCCAACACCCTGGTTCAAAAAGTAATATGATGGCTTTAATTGACGTGCAAATGGAATTAATCATATCATAACATGTTCAAAGGATGTGTGTATATTGTGTGTATGTTGCATTGAGGAAGGTTATCAAGATTAGTTATATCAGCATTAAAGGTGAAAAAATATTGCAAGGTTAAAAAAGCAGTGTGCTTCCCACATTGCATAGGAAACATGATTAAAAAAGAATGAAGAGAGAGAGGATTAGAAATAATAAAGCAGACAGTTATATATCATTCAAAGACCACTTTTTCAAATATATATATATACACAAAAAAAACCTAGAATACCCTACAAATACAGTATGAATTATGCTCATATTTAAAAGGGTACAGTAATCAAAGTTATCAATTTCCAATGAGACACATATGAAAAATTTTCTCGTTCTAATGTTCAATTAAAAGCTAAAAACTTGCTTAATTAAACAAAGTAAGAAATTTAAATTTTTGAATTTTATTGTTAAAATTGACACAAACAGGCATGATGTCTATAAAACCAGGCTTAACCCATTAAATTTTATTATGTATTTCAACTGCTTAAATTTTTGAAGAAATCAGTCGAGTTAGAGCAAAACAACTTTAGTGACCACACAGGAGGGTCAAACAGGTGACCAGTGGTCTGCTGACCCTCAGTCACTGCCAACTACACACTCTGGAGAGATATCAGCTTGATACAACAGTCCATTATAATGTCAATGAAAGTCACATATAAACTAGATTGGCAGGGAACAACTGCAGAAATCTTTAAAAGTACTAGATGAAAACAATGAACAAATGTTACTGTATGGCTATCAGCAAGCCAGTCACTCCACACTCCTTTAAATTCTTGTCTGTGATTGGACAGAACTTGAGATCCAATCATGTATCAGTACAAATTAGAATTATAATGATCTCAGAGTAAAATCTCTTTAATGTAGGGCTATATATAAACTTTATGAAACTAATACTGAATCTATGAAACAAGGTTCAGAAATCAAACTAATTCCAACTCACAATCTTGAATTATATACTTGATATACAGTGATTTGTTCCCACATTTATATAGTTAAATTGCGATGACATGTTATCTAGTGATAGTATAATAGAAGATGGATTCATCTACTAACATAGGCCTAGTTATTAAGTCTTCAGATTTCACCTATTTGTGTGCATATGATTATATAAATTAATGACCCCATTGATGTAAGAAACATACATTAATGAGAATCTCACCACCTTTATATTGCCTATTTGCTTGAGGGTTTAATGAAATGCTGGCACATGTGCTTTGAAGTCCCTCATAAAACCCATTCTTAGTGACATTTATTGAGCTAGGTTCTAAGGACATAGCTATAAAACCGCTTTCGAGTTGCCCTCTAAAATCGCCATCAAAAAAGTAATCATAATTAAAAATGTGAATGCTTTCAGAATGTGTTTTGTCTGCCAATAGTAAAGCCTGGAATGTTGTTGAGCTCATGATATTTATCATTCGGATTAACCGGTTCTAGTCTCCTTGATGAGCATTCTAGCTGAGAAAGAGAAGTTTATAAGAAAGCACATATTATTAAGGCCTACCAGTATGTGATTAAAGCAGTACAATTAAGGGATATTCTTTTCTCGTGCATATGTAAGTACCCATGTTGATTAGAGGGTTATGTTAGTTGCTACATGTTTAGGCACTACAGATAGATCTGAATAAAGACCTGGAGTAGGGTATGTGATACATGTGGGTGAATAAAACTGCTGATTGATTGGGTTGAAGTGATGCAGGGGTTGATCCAGCCTTAATATTTCTGAAAAATATTTATTGAACACTTGTCTCCTCATTGTTTAAAAAAAAAGATGTGTTAAGAACACTAGTTGTTTTTACCTTTAGTTTGATGTTTCAGTTGTGTGTGCATTTGTCAGAAATATGTGTGAGAGGATTGTATTCGAAAGATTTTTTGAACATTTATGAATAAACTTATTTTTCATAATTTAGTTGAGTATTCTTTGTATTTCTGTAAGTGAAAATTTCTTTCTTGTTTGCCTGTTGGAAATGGGGGGAAAATTAAGATTGGTCCTTAAGAAATGATCATAACTGCTTTCTGATTTAAGATGTCAAACATGTTGTGGTGACTAGGTCTGCAAGTTCCTAAGATATATTTTGGTTTGTCTTTAATCCATGTTTCTTGACCATCTTCTTGGCAAATATGCCTCAAATTTTCTATCCAAAAAGTGATTGAAAATGATTAGGCCTATTGGTATTAAACATATTGTGGCTGGTAGTGCATTGTAAGGCATCGATAAAATGTCTATGTGAACAGTTTCACCTCTTTTCTTTTATTTCTATTAAGTAAATTTTTAGTCATTTTATCATATCCTTTATTTTTGAAAGCCAGTCCCATTAATTCTTAAGTTAATACATTTTATTGTAAAAGTTTGTGGTAATTGATACTTTTGGTTGAGATATTCTGATATAGGCTATTCCACACATTTGAGGCATGTTGTGGCAAAATGGCTAAGTTGTAGCAAAAATTGAAATTTAAGTTATTGGTATTTTCAGATACCTGAGTATGTGGTCTTTAAAATGAGGGGTAATTCATTGAAATTGGACATTTCAAGCCTAAGTTGTTGGAAAGTGAAAGTACAGTACTCTTAGAATCAAGATAAACATGATTTTAAGTAATTGCCTTTCAAAGTTATTTGTGCATACATTGTTTAATAGAATGAACTATTAAAATAACGTTAAATAAACAACTTGTTGACCACTTCCAGAACTAATACTTTGGTATATGATTAATAAGACATTAAACTGTTGATCTATAGTGAAAAACAAATTTGGATTTTTAGGCAATTTTTTGAGCTCCCATATTTTATAGCTCATTTACTCAATACTGGCCTGTGCGACAACTTAACCATTTTGCCACGACATGCCTCATTTTTTCTGCATTAATTTCAAAAGTATGGAATGTTCGCATAAACAAGACAAATGCCATTTGAAATTTTCAATTCAATTTTCATTTTAAAGTATTTTCTTTGCAATACACTATAATCTGTGCTATTTTAAGTACAACTAACTGATTGAAAATTAATTTTCTTTTTGAACAGATCATGCATTATAGATGTTTCTCGTTGAAGAGTTAAAGGCGTATTATCAGGATGCAGAGCAGATGGTTGTACGTGTTGCTATTGGGTTTGTTAACTCTAGCGTGGGCTTCAGCTGCTCCTAGCCAAGACATCTTACTCTTCTCTTATGATGATAGTAAGTTGAATAGATTTTAATATTTAATTATTTTGGTTATTATTTTTAAAGTATTTTCTTTGCAATACACTGTAATCTGTACTATATTAAGTACAACAACTAACTGATAACAACTAACAACAACTAGTAATAACAACTGACAACAAATGGACAACAACTAACAATTAAACAATTATTTTGGCCTAATTGTTTAATTTTACTTGTTATTTTATTGAAGATTATACTTATTGACATATCGTGTCATTTTATCTTGAATATAATGTTTTGGAAAAGTGATTTGATTCATCTATTATCACTGAATTTGCAATATACATGGGGCTGACAAAATATAATTATAATGAAAATACAAGTTGTACTTTAGTAAATATTAACTTTGAAGTAACTACTGCTTTAAGAGATCAAAGTGTTTGACTTTAAGACTATAAACTTGGAGCCCTTTGGTAGTTTGTGAATTCTTGAATGCAGAATGTTTATTTTCCTTTTTTTTCAAAGATCTCACTGTCTGTGGTGAAATCTAGAAAATTTAATTAAAACACAAATGCTCTGTTTATCATTCCTATTTTAAATTGAATAATTTAAAAAGTAAGCAGTTACATTGTTCTAGTTTCACTTAACACTGAGTTTAGGTTTGTACTTTGAAATATTCATGATTTTAATGTGTAACCATATTTGATTTTTGTTCAAGAACCTCCATGATTTTAGTGTATTACTAGTAGCTTAAACACATAGAGCTTTTATTTATTTTGTTTATTAATCATTTGTTAACACAATATATACTGAAACCATGAGGTGTTCACCTATAGTATAAAACAAACTCAGAAGAATGTGATACAAGCCATTATTGATTCTATATTTCAAACTTTATTCAGTCATCTTGAACTGTGGACAGTAAGCATATATATCTTTAATTTTGTTTACATTTAAAGAAATATATATACTTCATATAAATTTATGTCATTAACAGCTAATTTTCTGTTGAAGGTGTTGTTGTAATAGTCACTGTCATATTGGAGGATTTTGCTTGCCTCTTGCTACATCTTTCTTAGAACCTTATTCTAGCCTCTGGTACATGAGTAGTTAATTAGAGTTGTCAGAAATAAACATGTAAATTAGCCCTCAGCAGAATGTCCTACATTCAATGTTTTCTTTTACATATTAGAAATATAGCTATTATGATCTGTAATACTCTAATCAATTATTATAGTTCTTTTTTTAAATTGTTTTTTAATTACTAACAAGCAATTTCTCATTTTAATTTCTACTGTATTTCCAATGTGTTGAACTTTCAAGCCCGTAGCCAGGATTTTGGTAGGGGGGTTCTTTTTGATACTGAAAGGGCACTTGCGAGCACCATTGGCTGGGGCCAGGGGCGCTGCCAAGGGCCCCCGGGGGTCCAGGGCCAAAACCCCGGTGGGGGTCCAGCATTCTAAGCATTTACAAGTGTTATTTAATTGATTTGAGAGGCCATACATTTAAAAAAATGTATATATTAAAGAGGTAATTTTTTGAGTTGGGAAAAGATAAAAAACAAAACAAAAAAAAAACTACTACTTTAGTACTACAGTACCGGTATTGGTAATTTAACAACAGTAGCATGATACAAACTCCAAAGAATCCAGTATGGTTTATTCTTTATTTTTTTATTATAGCACTTCGGAAGTTGTATCATACTATACTCACTTAAGACAATCAGTACCAAAAAGAACCGAGACAAATTTGTATGGTTGGTTGTAGCGTATTATAATCATATATATATATATATATATATATATACACAGGTGAAACTATCCCCCGCCGGACACCATCCCAGTATTTCTGAGTCAAGGTTTCGGGGCCTGAATTTTTTATTTACTAGGTAGGCCTAACAATCGGGTATTAAAGTAGGACTTTTAATGATGATAGGCTCTAGGCTAGGCCTAAAGTGTAGGCTAGCCAGCCTTTGTTGAAAGGGCACTTCATGAAAAGGGGGGTTTGTTTGAACCCAATGAACCCCCCTGGCTACAGGCTTGACTTTCACCATCAAACTTTTAGCCTTAATTTTGTGAATAACAAAACTATATTTTAATTGAAATAATGTGGGAGGGAAGAGAAATTAGGAGTGTATAACAAACTTTGTTCTCTTAAATAACCATTGGTATAAAGGTAAATGATTAAACACTATATTGAACTAATGATTAAGAATCTCTAAAATTTATAGATGTGTTAAGAAAATACAGAAATGTAAGACTGTTACTAGAAGTGTTTGTCAGACTGTATATACATGTGAATCAGACTTTGACCATGAACCACCAGTAGGGATTACCTACTGGGGCACTACTGTAGGGGGTTCCCCTGTCAGTTTGGTTCCTTATCCATCATTTACTTGTTTTTTTATGCCCCTGAAGTGTCATAAATATCATTTTATGATGAACAGTGTCACATGATTTAGCATTCAAAGTTTCTCCTATGGTTGATCTCTTGTTTCATCATAAAAGTATATTATTTTGGAAGTGTCAAATTGTGGCGCTTAAAGGGCACCTGAAAATTTAAATCAACACCTCATGTGCACATATTCTCTTGTCAACCTAGTTCTCACTATATGCAGCCACAAGTCAACACGCATTATAAAAAATACATATATTTGTTATAGAAATAGCAATTAAAGGTTGCCTTAGCTTACTAGGCATTTTGGATCATTGAGGTACAGTCCCTAATAAGCATTAACACAGAAAACAGAAAACTACTTTCTTTGACTTATAGTAGAACTGCAGTATATATTATTCATTTATTTTTTTATTTTTATTTTAATCACTTTATAGGTTTGTTTCTCTAGTTGAATATTATTTGTTTTCTTTTGTGATTTTGATCGATTCATATCTTCAAATGTCTGTGAAAACATCATGAATTGCTTACATTTTTGTAATGAAATACCCTGGGATATTTAATCAATCAATCAATTTATAAGGCGCATAATACAGCAGTCTATGCGCCAATAAAAAAAAAAAGACCAATGAATATATATTACCTCTTGTTCAATAGGCCACTCTCAGACAATTTTAGGAGTTAATAGTAAAATAAAATGTTTGTTAATCAATTGACCTATGTTTCATTGAAGTTGTTGAATTGTTTAACCTAATTGGGAATGAGTAATCTAGTACTACAATTGTATTTGAATGGCTGAAGTATTTTTCAGACTAAACCAAGCCTACTGGTATATAAATTTTAACTTCAGTTCATAGGTTTGACAGCAACATACACAACATTTTGCATACAAGCAAATGGTCAAAAGTTATATAAACCAAAGATCACCTTTCTTCCTTAAGCTTGATATTTATGGCTAAAATTGTTTCTAGAGACATGTACAGCAGTCCTTAAGTATGCTTGACTGTGTTTTATGATATGCAGGTTAACCGCATATGAGCTGACTTGCACCACATACCATAGGCATAACCAATAAGTAATTGGTATCATTTAATCAAACAAGAAGAAGTTAACGTGAAATTGCTATTTATAGATTAGAATTTTCCTTCTACAAAAATCATAAATATGGACCTCTATTTTACCTAGAATGCATCCTTCTCCCCATTTATTTGTTTTGTTTTTTTTTTGTAAAAAAGTCTAAGCTATAGACAATTAAGACAGAAAGGTTTTTTCTTTATCTTTTTATACATTGCTAACGGAGGTGTTTGTACTGAATGTAAAATGGTATATGAATTGTCAGTCAATTTCATACTATACTATCCAAAATATCTTAAATAAAAGTTTATATCCATAAAATTGCTACACACTGTCAGCGATGCTGATTGGTTGGATAAATCAGCGAGCCTTTCCCAATGTGTCAGGGAAAGCTATGCAGTGTGATAATTGCAGTGAATAACCTAGCAAATACAGAACATTCGTGAACGTCGTGGATTGGTATGTTAAAAAATAACATTCACACAATGTTGCAAGAAGGTTATGACATGATATTAGGTTTTAAATACGTACTTATGGTTTTACAAAATAACGTTTTTAACGTAATATTGTGAGCTGGATAAAGTGTAATGACAATGTTGCTATTTTATCAAAACTCACTTTAATGATTTTCACACAAACATTAATCGGTCTTGTGTTCAAATCCATGAGTTTAATACGATTATCTAAAAAATATCCATACCACCTTTATTTGCAGGTACACCTTTTCCAAACTCACTGAAATGTTTCACTTGTACTAACAAAAGCAGCAACCATGAATGTAACCGCAAAGCATATGACATGTTCTGTCCCAGAGGTTAGTGAGCTTTTACTTCATTACTTCTGAAAGCAATCATTATATTAATTATTGCTAGTGCCTTTGGTATGGTTTGGCATCTCAGTCTTTATCCCTTTATACCCAGTGGGTTAGTCTAGCTCTGGTGGCATATCATTAACATACTGATCTATCCAGTTTAAAAAAAATAATGTAAAATGTATAAAATTATTAATATGATGTAATTGATGTATACAGATAATTTAAACATTTTATTTTGTGTTGCGAATAATTAGCTATTAAGAAACATTGAATTTGCGAGAGACCCATTCTGGCAGTATTTGCATTGCTTTTTAACCATTTCTTTTGCCACAGTTTTCTTTATGGTTATTTATTAATTTTGTTGACATACTAAATACTTTCATTAGTAGCAAATTTTTGTTCTGATATCCCTACCAGAATATGCTAATAAAATATATTTACAGTACTGTACTTTGCATTTTTTTTTTCTTCAGGAACCAAATTTTGCCACACATCACACCATGTCAATGAATGGACAGGACAAGTGGTTATTAACAAGAAGTGCGCTATTCAAGGAGAATGTACCCCGAATAGTGTAGGTTGTGGTGATACTGATGTCCCAGGTGTCAAGGTATGTAATGCAAACATTCACATAAATCAAAAAATATTATAATACTGCCCTCTTTCATTCCAAACTAATTTGATCCATTAAAAAAAAATGTATAGTTTGAAAATGGGCAAAGTATCTCTTGCATCTATTGAAAGAAAACATATATCTAAATTGCTCTAGTCTGCAATGGGCTAGTTGGTTTTAAGTTAACATCAGTTCATTACCTTGGCTCTTTAATATATAGATATGTAATTAATATTTGTCTGTTGTGTATTATATTTTCAGCGATGTGTATCGTGTTGTGATTGGAACATATGCAACTCAGAAGCGCCCTCAAATAGTAGTACTGCAATATATGTAACGACCAAACCCAAGAATGGCGTTTCCTCAATCAGGACTTCCAATATATTGTACATTTTATATATGATTTCAATTATTATGTGCAGGATTCTTGTCAGAACATAGCTGATTTTATGTGAATGTGTGACACACAGGCAGCAATAAAACAAATGCTCATGTGGAACAAAATCATATGCTCATATGTGGAACAAAATCTGGACAAATAGGCAAATTGATTTGTGCCTGGAATTTCTGAAATCTGAGGAATGATATTCTACAAATGTGCGTCTGGTTGCACGAAATATAGGCAGCAGAATTTCCGAACAGGAATACAGAGGAAAACGGTGTTGAAACACTTGATCAAGACAAATTTTTTATTGCTGCTTTTTCATATAGTACTTGAACCATCGGTTTTCCTATTAATTATACAGAAATGCATCAATTCTGACTGCTTTTATAGGCTCAGTTACTGTACATCAAAGTACTCTGGTACATACTCAGTAAGCTAAGGGCTTAGACAATATTCCAAGAGAAACAGAAAATGATGGTGCAGCTCACACATAGCTTGCAAATGTAGAAGTATGTTATAGGACAGGTATCATGGATGGACTTGAAAGATAACCATGTTTCAAAGGTGATGGCCATGGCATAAATAACTATAAAGAATAGGATCTTTATAGAACACAGAGTAGTACCATCTGCAAAAACAAACATTTTGGACTGGCATTACTTGGCATTAATCCATGGCTACCAATGCGTGTCACAGATCAAACCTGAATGTAAACTTAATTTAAAAGCGTGTTTCATACAAGAGGCTTGCCATCCCAAAACCAGCATACTGTCACCAAATGACAATTAGCATTAAAGAATGTGGCAGTATTGTATACTTTAGTACAGAGAAGCTGTAATACTTGTACTCATAACTTTGGTAATAATAAGTCAATTCCAGTAAATGACCCATCATTTTAAACCTTATAATGTGGAGAATATGAAAATAAAAAGTCAATTTTCTTGCTTTGGTCACTGTTGTTGGTTTTTGCATGGCAGGTTCCATAATATAAAGAATTGCGAAACTTGTATATATGTTGAATAAAAAGAGTTATTTTTCTGACCAAACATTTCCATTTCTATAAATATTCTCAGGTATGTTAATCTGATGAAAGTAGGTTCATAAATTTACATATTCATATACATATTCATATAAATTTACATATTCATATTTATAGATTCATACATTTACATACCGTAGTTTAATGGAAATGTTTATATGCTAAATCTATTTTATTGTTAAGTTGCTTTTGACCAAAATTTGTGATCTATCATAAGCTTTAAATGATTTTGACAATTATGCAAGATGATTCCAATAATTCTTCTCTCAACTAATGACAATTATTAAATGATTTAGGATGTTAACAAATTAGGAAGTAACACTAACAAAGGATGATTTCTGAACCATGATTTTTGACAATAAACAGCAGACAAATTATGCAATGAAATTGATAATGAATTGGAATATTAGGTTACTTGCTAATTATTTATTGATAGTTGGTGAAGCTTATTAATATATTTTATATCTAATTGTTGTTAAGTGTAGTTACTCAGTAAACAATATGTCGAAAATGTGCAATAGTAAGTTTTTTTTTTGTTAAACTTTTACAAAGTTAATAAAATAAATATACTTGTATATTTTTACAACCTTTTATTTGCAGACACTAACAATGTCTGCTAGAATGTATAAGATTTGATGCATGTAATTATAAATTGGTTAATAATTAACTATCAAGTCTTCTGACATGCGTGGCTTTTTTCATTGATAAGACTCACAGGCCAAAATGTTTATTGCCGGCACTTATTGTTTAAAAGTTTGTTGAATAAGTTCATCAGAATTACATTATTTTAGCACTGGGGGAGACTTTTGTAGCTACTTTATAAATGGTATTGCATTATTATTGTCGCATGTAAACTGATAGTTGAATTAGTTAATTGTTATTGTAATTTTTATTGCTTTTTTTAGGACATTTTTAGCAAAAATAAAATTTGTAATTTAAATTCATTGTAAGCATCTGACATCAAGTGCTTCATAAATTCTACTTATTATATTATTATTATTATTATTATTATTATTTAATGTTATTGTTATTATTATTTTGATTACTGTCAATAATACTACTGGTATTACCATATCAAATAATGTGAACACACAACACAGTGTTTAATGTTTGAACAAGTGTGTCAAAGAGGAATAAATAATGATGTTTCCTCCTGGTTTTTAATGTGAAATCATACTTAATTTATTAGATTCAAGCTTAAGATCTGAGGACTGATCTGTATTTTTACAATAACCAACTAACAAATTATGTACAGTATTAGAACCAATATCTGTTTTTCTCCATCGTTACACCAAACCACTTTGATACTTGTTGTAAAATGGTCATTGCTACGTTGGTAACATGTGGGTGCTTACTAATAAGCAGCCATGTTTGTTTAATTTTTAATAAAGCTTGTATATATTTTTTCTCTGAAATTGATGTGATTGTTTTGTTTGTATCAATTCTTCTCCAGTCTGACTAAAACAGTGACCAAGATTATGTCAGTTTCATCCTGGTGGATGCTAATTGATAGCACATCCACTACAAAATGATCAGGAGATCAGAACGGGCCCTTGCACTTAGTTGAAGAGCAGAAAGCAAATTGGTATAATTGGGTTACAACATACAAAAGCCTGCTCTCCCTATAGTAGAAGTAAAGTAATTAATTAGACATACCACATTTTACACTTTTACCATATTATTTATTATGCTCCTTAAAAGGACAATAGTAAAAAATTATAATAAATACTAAAAATGATAATACAAAAAAAAAATCACATTTCGCGATTTTATGCTTAATTAGAAGCATAGAATTACAGGTTACTCTCTTGCTCAAACAAGTTACAATCATTGGTGCCTGTACTTTCTTGTTATAATTCTTGAAGTGAAAGATGCAGTTTAAGTTATATATCCCCATCAACAAAGACAATTGTGGTGTATTGAATAATGACCACAGAAAATGATTTTGGTGTTACATCTATTTGTGATACTAATTTATGATATTATTATTATTATTATTATTATTATTATTATTATTATTATTATTATTATTATTATTATTATGGATTAATAATAATACTGTACTGATGCAGATTCATCTATCCAGGATTAATAACAATACTGTAATGATAATGAAGTAATGATATACTCTTATAAGATATAATGATAATGAAGTAATGATATAATGATAACAGTACTGTCATGATAAATAATAATAATAAAAAATATTGATATAATGATATACTGTAATGATAATGAAACAATTATAATGAACTATAATGATAAACTGTATCTGTAATGATATAATGAAGTAATGATAATTATATAAATTTGTAATGAAGCAATGCCACTGTAATGATAATGATGTACTGGAATGATAGTATTGTCTTCTCAAACATTTTATTCAAGCTTTGAATGTTCTGGCATCAAGTCAGCCAGTAAAAAAATAAATAAATGACAACATATACCACTTCACCAGGCAATACTTCTACTGTAATATAATCTATTATAAAAGTAATTTTGATAACAAATTGATACAGTTTTAAATACAATTGTTTATTCAATTCAATTCAATTGTTTAATATTGATTGGTCAGATTGTAAAATTATTGGGGATGATGGATTCAGTTTATAATAATAATAATAAAAAAAGAACAATGCAAGAGAGGAATACATTTGATAGGAGCATTTTAAGGATAACTAAGGAACAATAGCAGGAGGAAGGGGTAAAAGGGAGTGGATGGCTTGAAGTGCGGACAATCTGCAAGACTTGCATCTGTTATAAGCTGCATCAATAATTAAAGATAAAATAAAATAAACAAAGTGCGTAACCAGTATTAGCCTATTCTTAAGGTCAGAGTTGCAGTTCACCCTCACTAATCATTACAAAAATGCTGTTTAACACCTGCAGGTGTACCAAGTTCCATCGGATGTCATCCCAAAATGAGTCTCTTGATACAAAACATGAATAATGAGTTATTGATGTATTTACCAGTGGAAAAACATGAGAGGAAGCAACAAGATATGTACTGCATAGTTTTAGCTAAAAGTGTTAAACTTACAGCGGCGTAGCAAAGAGTCACGTAACCCGGGTGGAAGGTGCCACAAAATGTTTGGAGGCCCTTGCATGTCAGCACAGTATTTTCACTAATGAAGAGGCTGTGGGGTTGGTTATCTCTGAATGAGGCTGAACAGACTGCATTTACTTATCAATGCCACATAAAAAATATTAGGTGAAGTATCAACCATAATATAATCAACTTGTATTTACTCGAGAATTATTAGGAGGTTCCCTGTGGCCCTCCTGATCCTTTATAAACTCTCGGGAAAATGCAGGATTTGGCGGTGGGAATGCGTGAGAGTCCACACCACCCCAGCCCCACCATGGTTTCGGGGCTGAGGCGAAAAAATTGCAATAGGTGCCCGGAAATTTCACTCTCCTACCTTAAAATCTTACAGGTAATTCATATCAACAATACAATTATTTTTTCTTAATACAATTTAGGGGGGTGCGATTATTTAATTTATTTAGACATACATATACATTTTTTGTATATGTATTCATGTTCTTTGCACTTATTCATGAGGAAATAAGAAATTCAATTTATCTATTTTTGGCACTGATTATAAATTAAATTTACATTGGCCTTATTCACATGAGTTAAGATAGGCCTAGGAATTGTGATTTTGTCATTATTTTAGTCATGCTACTACTTCTGTGTCTTCCATGTATTCCCACTCTCAGCATTATGTACACATAGGCCTCTATTATCTCTTTTGTGAATATAGGCCTAATGTTTTCTTGAGTAATACCGGTAAGAACAGGATGCCCTGTAAAGTCATAGGCCTACTCTTAAAAATATCCCTCATGAACACACACCCTTGCCCCAGGCGACCAGGTCAGCTATGTGGATCTCTTCGGTAAAAATCATAGTTAACGTACTATAGGAACATAGGCCTACTTTTATTAGGCACGAAATGTCTATATTTACATATATCTCGCTGGGAAGATACGTGCTGTTTATTACCATCTTATTAATGCCTACTCCCAAAACCTAAACTCAGAAATACCAGAATGGTTTCCGAAAAGTTACTATGGATTACTTCAGTAAAATAGAATAAATTGTAAATAATTCGCTTTCATAAATATATTTCTGGCCCCTTAATTCTAGACTCAAAAATATAGGGATGGTTTTTTTTATGGATTACTTCAGTAAAGAGACATTTTTTTCACTGTATTTTAAAGATTTGTTTTGATTGGCCTCGCTCGGCCAATTTCAGGGCCGTCGGAACCGAACCGGCTTTGGCCGGACCAATTCTTCTCATACTTTTATTACTTTAAAAAATACATATACTTTTACCTATAAATTATATTAATAATTTTTGCACCTCAATGTCATTCGAATGTTTCACCATGTACCGGTACGTGTTTTGTAGCGTACTATTAGCCTATGCATTTCAAGCTCCTGTTTTTTTAAATCTTTTATTTTAGCAAAATTTGCTCACCTTTGCCCCAACCATGCAGAGCATGGGTAGTGTATTTATTCGCCCACTAGGAGGGAAGTGGCTTTATAGGTTGCCAGATGCTATTTTCAGGCATCTAGGGTTGTTGTTATTTATTTTTTTTTGGCACAATATTTTTAAGGGTTGGGGCTTAGCGGAATGGTTCATTATCTCCTGGGTAGTATGGGAGGTAGAGCTGTTTGCTCAGTATCCTTTTATAGCCATTTGTAAACATAATATTTACGTTGAAATAGTATTCTAAGGGTCGGCTCAGAGAAGAAAATGTAGTAGTAAACTGTAAACAATATGTTAGATCACAGTAAATATAACGCAGGTAAAATTATACCCCTACAAGTCACCCTGGTATTTCTAATTTATTTATAAAATAATAATTTATATATTAAAAAGTGTAATGGTAGTTTTTACATGGTAAAAACTACCACTACACTTTTTAATATATACCGTAAATTATTATTTTATAAACAAATTGGTAAAAAATAAAATGGTAAAAACTACCCTTGCCAAACACCGTCCCAGTATTTATGAGCGAACTTTCTATTGTTTTCCTCTGTTTATAATGTAATGTATGTTTACTCAAATCAGTAAGAAGAAAATGCCATATAAGGGCACTTCCTCAAAAAGGGTCTTTATATTTGAAGTCGGAAAACATCAGTGTCGGCGGAGGTGAGGGATAGATGATCTGGGGAAACAGGATCTTGGACTTCCCATCGAAAAATTTCGTAGCGAACACTATACTTTTACAGTCTTAGGGTGAAATTTACGCCATTTTGCCGAAACCAAGTTTGCCGAAAGTCAATCAAAAGAAGTAAAACATTAAAAACTGCATAACATTCGTGATGGAGCACTCTTTTACCGTGACTGCGTCTGTACGAACTGGTGGAGCCAGCGGAAAGTAAGGGCATAGACATAGATAGGGCCTATCTATTTATTCATCCATAATTGGAAATTTTTCTTTTCCACTCTCAAAGAAGAAAGAAAATTTACATGATTTATCGGGAAAAAAAGAAACTATCTATTACATGTCTATTGTTAAAGAGGCAAATTCCAGAATTGCGAAATTGAGAATTTAGAAGCCTTAATTCGAAGTGCGAAGCGATCTCTGTTTATTCTTATAATAAATAACTGCTTATTGTAGTTTAAGTTTGTCTTATTCTGTAAATCAAACTTGATTAACTATTTAGCTATCAGCAAAAAAAAAAAAATTAATTAAATAGGCCTGTCAGATAAAATGTCTTATAAGCATATTTATAATAGGCCTAAGTGTATAAAGTTTAATTAAGATAATAATATGTATATGCCTACCTAAAATAAATAAATAAATAAATAATAATAATCTACAAATATACACCCGAATCATGGGGCTGACTAGCCTCTGTCGGCGTCCTGGCATAAAAAAAATCCATGTGTTCGCGTTGGGAGTTTTTTTTGGGGGGGTTTTTTATACCACAATATTAGAAATTGACAATCAAAATAACGTTATATTATTATATGATCCCGGACGAAATTCAAAGGGGAGTTTTTTTCGAGGAAAAAATATACGCCACGGGTTGTTTTCGAAAGAGGCGTTTACAAATGAGGCGTTTATTCAAAGCGGAGCGTTTACACGGGTACAAATACGGGAATGTAAATATGGCTCTTCCTTGATCCACCCATCATGTTTTCAAAAGCACAGTATGCTGTACTTTGTACGATGGTGACGGCAAACGATTCGGCAAACTGGGTTTCGGCAAACTGGGTTGTCATGTTTCGGTGAACTGGATTCAGCAAACTGGGTTTCGGCAAAGAGGCCATTAATTCGGCAATCATGGGTTTCGACAAACTGGATTTTGACAAACTGGTCGGATACCGTTTTAGCCCCAGTGCTAGACCAATTCGAGGGTGGACGCTAATAACGGGTCGGTGCTGAACTAATAATTTGTAGGTTTAGCCTGGTAGGGCACTATTGTCCTTGGCAGCAATTTTCCTTCAGATATCTGGTTGGTTGTGCACCTGTCTCATAATATCCAAATTACGATTGAAGCAAGCGTGTAACTACCGGAACTGTGTGGTAGACACGTCGTCGCAAAAACATCTTCTGAAATATTGAATTTTAGACTGGTGTTTCTTCTAATTAAGGAAATTATACAAGGTAAGTAGAGAGTGTACCATACTGTAGTTGTACAAGCCTTTATGCCTTCATGGTGTTAGATTTAATTGCGGATCAATTGTTTTCGTAAAATGGCATTAAACTGGTCCACCGGAATATCTGAGTGGAAATGTAAACAACAAAAAACAAAAAAAAAAACAGAGCTAAAGATTTGTTGTGTAATGACATACCGTATAGTCATAGGCACAAACTTTGATTTAAATAGGCTGATAACAATCGCATAAAAATACACATTCATGAAAATAGAATGCAGCATATAGTGGGACTAATGCCGTTAATGTTCTCAATATCTTGGTGTATTTATACAGTTTAATGTATGCATGTATGTATGTATGTATGTTTTAGTCTTCTTGTTCACTCTTTGTTCACCTAGCCAGTTGTTTCTAGCTTTTTTCTACATTCACTCACTCGCCACTGAGGAAGGACTAGTGTTTTCCGAAAGCTCTGTTTCTATTTCTGGTTGTTGCTTATCAAATTTGTATCTCTACCGTGATCCAGCCATTGTTTCTCTCGCACCATTGTTTTTTTTTTTTCCAGTATTTTGCCTTTTAATCTAGGCCCACCCAGTACGGTACATAAACTGTACATTAATTTCAAAGCAACAAAATAAATTAAAAACACGCTTGGTTTATACAGTAGTTTAGGTGATTTAATACCGGTTAAAACACTCCATGATACAGATTGATGTTACAGTGTCCCTATTTATTGTTTTATAGTAGTAATTACCAAAATTTACTGCATTCATTTTGAAAAGAGACTCCCCTTTTGACTTTACAATAAGTAGCCTCGAAAAGAAGCTCATCCAAAGTTCGGGAAAAAAAACGAAGCCCAGGGCTCCAATTCGAGGTTTTAAGATATTAAGTACCTATTCTATAGGGAATATATATATATAGGCCTGCACAAATAAACTGAGATGATTCTTTAATTATATTACATATTTGGCAGGTTTTAGATTACATATTATTGTTATTCATTGTTAATGTTTTTAACAAATAAAAAAGTTTGTGTTCATATGAGGTAACTGATATTGATTACACTTTTTTTGTGTTACAGTAGAGCGACACTCCATTTCACGAATTGTTGCAAAGTAACCATAAATACCAAGTTCATTTACCGATCCATCAAGAAGTGCGAAGTCGATGTACAATTGTCAGCGGAACACGATGTGTATTAAATTGCCGGAACACAAGATGCTATCAATAGCCGGATTTATGTGGTCTTAATTTTACAAATAATCGCGCGCGGATATTATTAGAATTTATATCACTGGATCGCCGGAATTTAATCAAATTTTCCAATTATGTTTCTTATACAACGAACAAGTAATTCTCGAAAGACATTACATACCGGTACTTAAATATAATTAGGCGTAAGCATTATATACCGTATATTATATTATATAAAACTAAATCTTTATATTCTATTTATATTATATAGTTCTGAGGTAACATTTCCGAGTATGTAAGAAATAAAAGTAAACTGTAGTGTAATTTATAATACATCATTGTGTGTACTTCCTTTGTCGTAATTGCATTAATACGGTAATAATAGGCCTATTATATATTTCATGATTATTAATCAGTATAGGACCTATATAGTCGAATTGAATATATTATAATCACTTCGATTCAAATATAGCACTATTACAGGCTACTATATCTTATAAACATTCTTTCCAAATATATTTATGACACCAACAAATTATGAAACTTTTCAGAACATTAACAAGTTGCTGTCTAATTTTACAAAACAGGAAATGACGTCAGTTGCTAGGCTACAGCTAATGCATATTCAATAACACCTGTGCTCATTAGACTAACAATAAAAACTTTTAGCTCAGTTTTGACAAAATCGACCAAAAAGATTTTATTGTTAGTCTAATTAGAACAGGTGTCACTGAATATTCATGTTTATGCATGAGCTTGTTGCTTAGCAACCACGTCATTTCCGGTTTTATGTTTTTGTTGAGGGCGTCCTCGAAAGAATTGCTAGTTTTTGGTTTAATAAAGTAGCACATATTTATGAAGCAATTCTTCACTTTCGGTTTAAACTTATAAGCTTATTATAATATGGATATTTTAGCTATTGAATTTATTACAGTAAACATAGACATTAAATAAGATGAGAAGAAATGCACAATTCCATTTGATATTTATTTTCAAGCATTGAAATAAAGTTGTGATATAATTATATATACATTTTATATTTATATACTGTAGGACTATATCATGTACATCCGGAAAAAAATCAATAAATCCGATTTTAATCCTCAAAATGTTATATCTTATCTTACATGTCTATATTCTTTACAACAAACGGGTTACTTCTGCTATCAATAAAATAAACATTAGCAGTAATACCGTAATACAATATTAATAGACATAAAGCCTACAAGAATCATTAAATATTGCTAACATATATTTTGGAGATTATTGCAGAGGAAAACATTTAAAAAATAAAATTTACACTATATTTTAATTAATTTCATATCCAGAATTTCTGCAGAAAGCTTGATGAGTGACACAATTTTTGGCTATCTATGAATAATTGGAAAGTTCTGTTGCCATTTCACGATTGAGTCCGGGCATTCTTTTCTGATAGTTGTGGCTTCTTTGTCTACATCACTGTAATAAAAAAATATTGAGAAAAGATTAGGAAACGGAGAAAGAATTATAACGGAGTATCATCAAAACATAATATATAAATAAAAACAGAGGCATGCCAGAAGTTTTCAAATAGAAGGGCCCACGGGGAGGTAGGCTACTTTGCCAGATGAAGGGTTCCCACCACCTCAGCCCCACCATGGTTGGGGCTGAGGTAAGAAACTTTTCAATAAATGGCACTCTCAGATTTTAAATTTGAATGTAATTTTCTTTTTTTCAATTTTTTACATTTTAAAAGAATTTGGGTGGGGGGGGGGGGCAGGCCGGCTGAACCCAACCTGAACATTATCGTATTGAGTTATCGAAAGGACAATGCTGCTGATACAACATTATAGTACTTCACAATTCTTACCATATCAGCATTATCATATTAAATATTAATTATTTATAGTATCATAATACCACGGGATGATGTGAGGATTATTAAATACGTGGCATTGGGTAGGACTAGTAGATCGCAATAGCGCAAACAAATTTTGTTAGCATTCCGATTGTCATGGGTAAATAACATTTATAAAAAGTGTGCTATTCAATAGAAATGAATATATATATAGATTCATAAATACAGTATATTCAAACAATAAACATAATACTATAACTGTAATCTTCATACGAGCATTTTTCATGATTTTTTGAATTATGATTGAATTTATTCGATGCTCAACATGCATAAGCAAGATAACAAATGGATTGAGATCAAGAAAAGTAGAAATTACCGAGCATCAGCAACGCCCATTAGGCCGGAGTCCGGCCCATATCCAATGAGGTCCAGTATAAATATACACTGTCTATCTTGAGCTGAAAGATAAACAATTTAATTCCATAACTGAATAGGCCTAATTATATTTAAGTAAGTTACAAAATTACAATTAAATATATAAATGACAAAATTGTTTTCCTGTAAATTAACAGACAGTTAAATTATACCAGTTCTACATTCTTATTTATACATAGAATCTATATACTGTCGATTAAAGGATTTTGTCGAAAAATGTTTGTAAAATCAGGAAAATTGAGAAAAATATCGATAGGGGTCCAACAATTCTGATCGGGGTCTAAAACAAGGGGATGCCAGAGCCTTGTCCAGGGTCCCGGAATAAAATCCCTGGGAGAGGTTTAACTTACGGTACAGGTTCGCCCATGTAATTTTTGACCACAATTGGATTTGCTATCAAAATATATATTTGTTTGGATCAGCAAATTAATGTCGTGGAGTCGGACGAGGGAGTTGATGTTAGTTTATAAGTTATGGTAACTGGGACTACATGAGCAAGGCTGGTTGCGTTTCAAGTTAAAAATAATGCTTAGTTTACAGCAACATGTGCTACTGGGGCCCAGACCCGGGATTTATCAATCTCAGCTTGGAATGTCTTAAGACAAAAATGATGTCCCTAAAGCAAATATCTTACTGATTTATCAAACCATCTTAGCAAAATCTTAGATGGTGCATGCGTATAGTCGACTTCTTAATTTTAAGCATGAGCTAAGCGTAATATTGATAAATTTGGCTAAGGCCTATAAGCAACAAAAAAAAAAAAAAAATGGACTTCTAGTTTGATAAATCTGGCCTTAGCATACAAACTTATGCGGCGTATATAAGGACAGGCTGATGTTATTTAAATCATTCCCTTTGGAGGTCAGAAGAAATGTTTGCCGTGTTTTACATTTTGCTAAACATTTCTCCTATAATTGCCGTGTGGCTTATCCTGTTTTTTTTTTTAATCCCATAGGTTTCTCTAATTAAGGACTGTTAGGACTACATTATTTTCAAAAATCCGTTTTCATTAAGGCAGCTAAATTGTAGAAAACTCTTCCTCCTAGCGCCATTTTCTGTTAATGGTCTGCTGCCTTATCTTTTATTGAAAACTGGGAGCCCTCCTAACATTGTTTTCAAATTCAGGCTTTTTTGTATTGTTTTTACTTTCATGTATGAATTACATTTTATCATATGATCAGTGGACCACCTTTAGTGTTGGGCCTTGCCCATGTCTTTGCTATAGGTACTCTTCAAGTAATTTCATCCATTGCATATTATTCATATGTCGAATTGGTAATAAATAAATAATAAATATCGACTTTCTTTTGGAGGAATGCCATGAGCCAAATTTTCATTATTATTATCATTCTTATTATTATTATTAGGCCTATTATAAATAGGCCTATTACTATTATTATTATTATTACTATTAGACCTTTTATTATTATAGTAGGCCTATTATTATTATTATTATTACATTCCTCTATAAACTGCTCTGTATATTCAAAAAGGGGAAGTGTGCGCAGCCCCCCGCCTAAATTATTAAAAAATTAATTTTAAAATTGAGGAAAAAAATGAAAATTGTATTCATATTTAAGTCAATTCCAACCATCTAGAGCATGGACCATTGAGGTGACATAATCATAAATCCATATGTGAAAGTCTCCTGGATCCCTTCTATTTCGAATTTCTGGATCCGTCACTACTGTGCGTAGCTTTATTTGATATCGACATCATGGAAGTACACATCCATGAAGATATTAATATCAATATTGATAAAGACGGTGTCATTTGGACCTACCCAGATCACTTTCGCTGTCCTTTAAAAATAATATTTAAAAAATATATATTTTTGTCGGGCTATACGGTAACAAATTTCGATTATTCAGGATTAAAAGTTGTGTACCAGATAATTATAGGCTCTTGGTAATAAATTGCATATATTGTCAATGAAAAAAACGGATTAATCTACAATGTAAACAACGAACGGAAGTTAAGAAGCCCCAAGCTGTAATTACTGTAAATAACGATTTTTAGCCGCCAGTTTTAGGTCTTTGGTGGTTTTAGCGAGTCACTGGAATGTATGTTGTTGAATAGAATGCAGCATGTCAATGCATGCTTCTGTCAAGGAAATGTCAATTCCTTCAATGCGGCTGCCTAACAAACGCAGTCAAAATAATAACCATAGAATAATGACAGAATTCTCATTTAACTAGTAAATTAACGATGCAAAATGTTCAATACCGTGTACTTACATTTGTTATTATTAATTGTAAAGTCTCCTTCGTAGTCCATTGAGTAATTGTTTATTATGTAACGCCACCTGGAGTGGTATAAAAAAACAATTCGTTACCGGTATTCTTTTTCTAATGCGCCATTCCTTATGACGATGAGGATGATGAGGGTGGTGGTTATGATGATATTGATGATGATGATGATGTTGATGAGGGACATTCATTTTGTAAAGTATGCATGTGCTATTTCCCGGCAGAGGAGCCATTTTTTCAACCATGGTGTTGTGTCCGCCTCTTGAGGGGACCGGGTGTAGTGGATGTAGGCCTACTGGTTACCAGTATGGACGCAGATCATGGGGAGAGAGAGGACACTTCCCCCACATTTTTTAAGGGGGTTTTGGTCCCTCTAACTTTTCGACCACAATGTAATTTCATAGTAAAGAAGATGCCTAAAAGTTGTTGAAATGAACTGCATAAAAATGACCCAGGTTTTAACGAAAAGAGCCCTGTAGGCCTACAGCCAAAGTAGAGTACTGTACATCTTATAACATCATGATTTCGGTATCTCTGCCCACTGCACACTACAAAATATTTTCGACGGCTATAAAGCACCACAATGGGGAGGTAGGCCTACGAAAATTTTAAGACAGTTTATTAAAAGGTCCTGTAGACGATGTGCAGGAAAATGCAAAAAGAAAAAAAAAACCAGAGTGATGATGTGGTAGAATAATTTGGAGGGGATCGATAATAGATATTCACAAGAGTAATATTTTTGGATGAAATAATTTTAATTGACCTGGCATCCATTTTTGTTAGGTTTCAATTTTGACCTTTTTTTTTTTGTGAAACCAGTTTGGGTTATTTTACTTACAAAATTATGCTAAATTTTGCCAAAATTATGCCAGCACATATGCTACTGTAGATGCTAAACGGGTCTAAATTATGCCCAAAAGCTTTTTATGCTAGGTCTGGTCATTATGCCCAGTGTGCTTAATCTCCCCTAGATACGCCACTGGCTCGAAAAGAAGCAAGAGCATAGGCTTCTTTTCGAGATTGTACAGTATATACACTGCTCATGGATTTCAGAAAACAAAATAAATTAAACACAAGCTTGGTTTATACAGTAGTTTAGGTGATTTAATGCCAGTTAAATACACTCCATGATACAGATTGATGTTACAGTGGCCTTATTTGTTTTATAGTACAAATTCACAAAATTTACAGCATTCATTTTGAAAAGAAGTCCTCCTCTTTACTTTACAAAAGCAGTCTCGAAAAGAAGCAAATCCAAAGTTCGCAAAAAACAAAAAATAAGCCCGGAGGCTTCAATTCGAGGTTTTCGGTATATTTCGTATAGCTAATCCAGCAGAGCTTACCATGGATTTACCTAATAGTAATCATCAGTGTCTTTGGCAATGTGGTAGGTTCAAACGGAAAATGTGCTTATTACTAAATGTAACATAAAATTCTGCCCAGACAGAGCTGAGTATTATTTTGATCCAATCACCAGGGAAGCGCTTAGAAGCCTTGTTGGCTGTAGCCCTGTTTACACGGATGATCGCGTTTATCCGTTAATATAGGTGTTACGTGGCCGTGTAAAGTAACTCCACATAACGGATCAGTTACCTCTGCATCCCAGCAGTGTTAACATAGATCATCGGAGTGATCTTTATGCAAGTTAGCTGTTGTTTTACCCGACTCATCACTGGAAGTCCATTATTATTATTATTATTATTATTTGAAAAATTATGTTTTTATCAATTACATACATTTTTAAAACTTTTTTGGCAATGGGTTTCAAAATAAGCAGCAATGCGCGCATTTTTTTCAGGTCAGTTTTAATCATGTGACTTCCTGGTACAACTAATAATTTTTTTTATAGTGTAATGGCCGTGTAAACAAGGCTTATAAGCACTATAAACATATTATTATGTTGTTATTGTTATTCAAAAAAATTATGAATTTTTAATATTCTTTATTTATTTACTAAGATTATGATTTTTTTTAATATGATTATATTGTATTTACCGTAGTTTTTATTACTTTTTAATTTCTCCAATATGTTGTCTGTGATCCACTTTGGAATCCAGCAGTAATAACAGTTCATCCGCTAAAAGCGCGCTACATATCTTTTATGACTTACATAGACTTTCATCTCAAATGATCCCACACGCTCTGCTACGGCCACTAGCATTCCCTTTGAAGATATATTGCACCATGTCACAGTGGACACATTTAAATGCGTTTATTTTAAGTGCAACATCAAAATGTGTACAACAAAAAGTCAACAACAGAAAAAGAAAATCAAAATATACATACAGTATGATATATTTGCCATGTTTATTAAACAATTTTTTTTGGTGAACAATGTAATTGGAAAACAAACGGTACAAAGTAAAACAGATAAAATTACACTGATCAAAACCCATTAAAATTGAAAAACAGGAAAAAAAAAAAAACGCATTAATAAAATTGCATATATTACGCTGTATAGGAGGGTTAATCCTGCGTACACACAGGCATACCAGATTATGGAAAAAAATATACAGAACATATACATTAAATATGACAATGTTTATAATAATTAATACTAATATATATATTTGATATCATATTTATATTGATCTTCAGTAAGTCTACTAATACATAATCATTTAAATTTGTTCAATCTTGACCTAACATTTCTCTTTTGAAAACATGATTTATTGAAAATAAAAGTATTATCTTCAAAAGCTTGCACACTGTTTTTCTTTTCTATCAAACTTTTGTCACATTATATAACAAAAAATAAGATTCATACTACCGTTAACTGATGTAATCATTATGCATTATGTTTATGTACTATACTTACAAATAATGCAAAACAAAAACAGTTTGTGATTCAGAAATAATTACAATTTAATTATTTTGTTTTTAAAACTTAATTATTGGTTTATAAACTATGTTTTATGTTGAATTAGAACTTTGATTCTTCTTCTTATTATTATAATATTTTAAGTTTCCAAATGATTTCTCTTTTTAATAATCATAACAATGAAATAAAAATAAAAATTAATAACAACAATAACCCTAACTTTATTCTTATAGCATGTACATTTAAAACACGAACTGAACAATATTCGTCAAATGAAATAATATTTATAATTTTTGTGATTAATATTTGTAATATCTGTATTTTACACTTAATATTTTTGTATTTTTACTCCTCTTCATTTCCTGTTAAAATATAATAAACAAACATAAGATTAAACTTGCAATTGTTGTATCATAATTCTACTTGCAACAAAGTGGCACTATGTATTACAAGGATAAGAAAAGTGCGGCCCTATTTTTACAGTAAAGATCATTTATAAATAACACAATATATTACTCCAAAATCATTTTATTAAAAAAGATATACTGTCTGTAGTACCAACTGGAAAAATCACTAATTTACAGTCTTTACTATGAACATTCTTAAATTGATAACCAGTCAATTTAAGGGTCTAGGGTCTATTATACAGAAGGTACTGTATATAACTGTATTATTTTGCATCTGTTCAATTGGCAAAAATATTGGGGTGTTTTTTTTCTTCAAATTTCCAATTGTAAAGCTCATAAATTACTTAAATATACAAAGAAAATCAATTCAAATACCAAAGTTAAAACGTTCAACACAGAGACTACATCTTTATAATTTTGTCCAACAATTCTAGGGGATTTCGAACATATTGTGTAGGATAATGGTGTGGTGTTCCCCATTACAGTCAACTACTGGGATACAGAGCTCAGAATGTTCAATTTTTTTAGACTGGATTTATGCAGGCTTAAATCAAATACACCTAAATATGTAAGAATTTGGTTTGTTTTGTTTTTTGAAGTCTTATAAATCAACTTTATATATTATATACAATACCTATGCTCACTTTGATTTGAAAAAAAAAATATGAAAATAATCTAAACTTCAGTCTTCATAAGAATAGGAAATACAATTAAAAATCTAGCAGTTGTACAGTGCATGAAAACTAATAAAACCCATTGCAATTAATATAAAAAACAAAACAAAAACAATAATACACATTAGCCAGTAATAAGTATAAGATATTTTGGTCCAGCATCATGAGCGCATCCACATGGAATGACATAACCACAAGTGGCTTTTCCCACTGGAATGACATATCCACAGCAAATAGAAAATCTACCAGAGTATGTGTCCACCTGTTAAGAGTGTCAATGAACTACTGTAAAACAACAGTTCCATCAAAACTACTCATATTACACCATTATACCAATCCAAAAAATTGCAATATTAAAAAATAGTTTTAACTATGAAATTTCCTCTTTTCTTAATTCACTTCCAAATGATAAGCAAAATAGTAATACTCTTTACTCTTTTAAAGAATAAACTACAAAATAAATCACCTACACCTAGCTAGAGACTGTGTGTGTGGGCTAGGTTAGGGGAATCAGGATAAATTTTTGTTCGTGCTTTTAGCATGTCTTAACATAATCATTGTCTTATGAGCATGTTCAAATTTTTGTAGAATTTTGTTGGTGTTTTTGCATTCGTCAAAAAAAGGTTGCTATAAAAAAATGAAAGAAGCAGGAAGATTTTGGTGGCCATAAATGTAACAGCAATAAATAAACATAAGCATGTTGGTATGTTACTATTACTAACCTCTTTCAGAAAGTCTATTTACAGATATTTGCACAATAAATCGTACCATTTTGAAGCACTGTTTATTATGGTGGCATAAACTTCATTAATAAACTAATGCACCATCATCGATCAAGTACTGGTCACAAATCCTTCAACTAAAGACTTCATTTACTATAAAATCATGACTTGTCAAAAACTGTAAAAAATAATTACAAATAATAAGAAAAATGATTAAAATTATTTTAATTTTTATAGTTATATTAATAAAATTGTTATAATTATATTATATAATACATACTATTAAAATTATACAACTATAATAATTATTACAATTATTACTATAATACAATTATAATTATTTTAATTAATACAAGTCTCCTTCCAAATAAGAACCACTTTTGGGACCAGGATTTCCATGGTGTTTAGCAGCTTTGGTCTCTAATAATAATAATAATAATAATAAAGATAAAAGACATTTGTTAATCTGGGACTACAGAAATGTGGTCTTTAATTGGAGGGGTCTTTAGTTAGAGGATGGCCTATACTCTTTATAATTATTTAGAAATCAAGGATATCTAACATATCATTTGTCTACTTTTATAAACTATATTTACATATCAAATGTGGACTTTGATGCTGCTGTTAGCTGTTTGCATCTACAAGACTATTTTATTTCTAATGAAATATGTGCTTACTTCTGATTATAAAAAAATAAACCACTAAATTGGATTTTAAGGAATTGAATAATTTCTAAATTACAGTAACCAAATGATGTGGTCTTCAGAAAATCTTAACTTAAAAACTGAGCTTAAGATGCACTTTACAGGTAAATATTTAATTCAACACAATATAAATACAGGATATTAAATATAAATCAATATATCAACACCTATCTATTGGGCTTTTAATTTAATTTTTATTATGAAAGAATTTTATTAACACAATACAAAAATGAACATGTGCATAGATAAAGACCCACATCAGATGCAGCCCTCTACAGGCTGCCAAAGAGTAGATATAACAACAAATTTCACGATACTATAATCCATATCAATTTTATAATTTCATGCAAATATGGAAGGGAGGGGTTATATACAATGCTACAATTAAAGTAACTTTTTTGATAATTATAAAATGATGATGATATCAAATGCAAGATTGCTATAATCAATTTTATCTGTAATCATTTCAAATTAAAGAAAGTGATAACAATATACAAGATAACAATCTGACCTTTGTAGGAAAACTATATACTCAAAGACCACAACCACTGTAGCACCACAGCATAGTAATGTTACAGTGGTGTAAGGGGATTGAAGTGTAATTGTCGTGTTACTGTGATGTCACATTAATTTAGTGCTACAGACCATAGTGTTACTACATTGCTGTAGACAGCTACAATTACAAGTACCAGTAGTACTTGTCTTGTGTTGTGGACTTAATGTAGTTTCACTGTTGTGTTGTATGACTGTAGCGTCGCAATAATGTAGTGCCACAGATGACAGAGCAAAATTACTGTAGTGTTGCAGTGATGTTAGATTTACAGACTGTATTGCTACAGTGTTGTAATACAAGTGCTGTAATGTTGCAGAAATTTGTAAAGTTAAAGAAATGTAGTGGTACAGATATATATACATATGAAGTAATAATATATGATCTCTAGTTTTCACAATTCTGATTGTTTAAATATTAGAAGACATTTCAGTACCCTGTGATGTTGGTTATTATACCACACAAGTTATTTGGCAATATATTAAATAACTAATAAAGACAAATTCCATTCAAAAAATAAATCTTATCTTTTAACTGATTAATAAATGAATACAGTATATCATATAATAGACAATACATTATTTTCCATATTAAATTGGTTTTCCAGTATGAAATGACTTCTGGCTGTATGGTAGTAAAATGTGATTTGTTACAATGTGTTATGGATAATGAAGATGATAAAGATGAAAATGATGAAGATGATGACAGTGATAAGAATGATGACAATGAGGAAGATAAAGATGATGTGTGAATATGATCATATGACGAAAATATGACGGTAATAATGATAATGATGAAATAGAGGGAAAGGAGGATGGAAAGAAGATAAAGAAGGATGATGATGACAATGATGATGATAGGGATGATGAGGGTGGTGCTATTCTTATCTGATACATACTAGAGCTAATCACTATGATAGTTGGTATAATTAAGTGCATGTGTAGTTATGTTAAACGTTGCATTAGTTCAAATAATTCTTAGTTAAAGAACTCAATACAGTTTTGGTAGATATTAGCTGCTTAGTTCAATTTCAAATGTCAAATTATGTTAAAAATTACAAAATATGAATGTAGAGCTTAGTATGCCTCAAGATGACATCATTGTCGTCAAACTCTTACTAGTAACCCTCAGAAATCGCATAATTCCATGCATGTTTTGAATACAATATGCTATTTGATCGGGTGCACACTTGCAGTAAGAACTAGTCGATACTAAACGTGCTGGTTTCTTCAACTGCGATGACAAGCTTCTCTAAGAGCATGGCGTATGATGTGTATGGTGGAAGATCAAGGCGGTTAAAACATGTGTGAGCCCTGTACAAATAAAAGAAAACAGTAAAATGAAGATCTGTCATTAAATAATAATTCATTTTAAAAAATCGATGTAAATAAATAACCCAATTACTTTTTATATAACATTTCCAATTCCAGAATGCTTACTGGTAACTTGCTAAGTGTAATGTACTGTTCATTTTTTTTCATAATGAATAACAGACAGGCAAATTTACTATATATGGTAACTTTTATAAAATGTTCTCTTGATAATAATTTCAATGGGTTGATAATGTTAATACTGGATTTTTAAATTGATAGCATTTGCTCTGGGGTTGGCTTTCCGGTGTAGCGCTTCATAAATCTCAATGGATTGATAATCTTAATACTAGACTTTTAGAATTGATTGCATATGCTCTGGGGTTGGTTTTCCGGTGTAGAGCGCTTCATAAATGTCAATATATATTAATATTATTATGTGTAAACAGTACAATCTGGGCATGCACTCTAAGGTATAAAGCTGTTTTTCTCAGTTGTTCGAAAACTGAAACCTCAATTTCAACTGCTACTTAAGCAATTCAGAAAAATATTTCCAAAGAAAATCATCAATTGATATTATGTGTGATGTATTTAAGAAATCCTGGACAATGTTGTAAAATATTGAAATTGAATTTTTTTTTAAAAAATCAGATTCTATGTCATCTAAAGAATGAATAATGTATAACTGATTGCTAAAGAATGAATAATGTATAACCTGCTCGCATTATATTAGTTATTGAACACATATTTAATCATCAATTAAAATTTACAAAGAAAAAGTATGATACAACATCCTAATAATTACGTTAGAAATGGGATCAATGGTTTGTTAGTGGAAATAATGGCGCCTGCTTGAACTCTTTTTGCAACGATAGCAACAGAGTAGTATCACATGGTATCGTGACGTAACACTCTAGTACTCTATACATACATTAAATGTATTATGGATTTTAAAATATTAATATTGATATTACCTTGGAAGGCTAGTTGCTTTGCCCCATTTCTCAATACAGAACTTGCGGGGTCCATTGCTGCCACGAAGGGCTGCAAATCCTTCATAAGGTATACTAGATGTACCAGTGACAAACTGAAGTAGACGCAGCCGTCTCTCATTATCAAACCGGTCCACTGCCATCCAAAACCACTCAATCACATGATGCCTATCTTGGTATCCTGAAATTGATTCATTATCAAAATAAGGATAATAAATTATTCTAAATTTGATTGGTTGATTTATCAAGTGTAAGCTATTACATTTTTTTTTTTGCTTGGCTTATCCTGTTAAGTATAAGCCATTAAATTTGATTGGTTGGTTTATCTTGTTAAGTACCAGCCATTAATTTTGATTGGTTAGTTTATCCATCTATTCCAATTCGCCAGCCGACGGTCAGCTGTATCTATTCGCTGGGTCATTGTCGTATTTTTTTGGTCATCAGACCCCATCCATAGTATTCATGAATATTTATATCTTGAATACTTCTAATATTTATAACTTTATGTGTACTACATTAATCAAAACAATTTCATTTGTGCCATGCTGTGTGAAGTACAATAAATACTTTGCATCATCATGCTAAAGAGTAAGCTACTCTGACAATGTCAATTCAACTTCACAAGTAACCAATTAAAACATGATATTAATGAGCAACTGTATCCAAATTACAGGTCTTAACAGGATGCTCGATCATAACTCTATACTATTTTTAACTAGTTTATTTAGTATTGCTGTGGAGTATTTGAACTCACCGCCTCTGTACTCTGTGTTTTTTCGCCAGTCAATGATATCAATCTCTGCAGTGCCAGCAATTACCAACTCCAGTTCACGTGCATCAAACACTGAAATCAGCCTGGAATCAACAACCTGGGAAAAAAACATGCAGCACTTTTAAACTATGTTTATTTGCACCATATTTAAGAGGTTAACCTTCTACCTAATCTAAGAAAGTCAGCTTAAATAAATCATGTGATGCTCTATAAGCCTTGGAAGTGCTTTTTCGAATCTATTTTTCCATATTTGTTTTAACTTGGCCATCTGTTTCTGGTTAAAAATGCTTTTATTTTTGCATCTCAACTATTCTTTAATTAATTGCCCTTTTT
The DNA here is from genome assembly GCF_011630105.1 of Anneissia japonica. Taxonomy (NCBI): domain Eukaryota; kingdom Metazoa; phylum Echinodermata; class Crinoidea; order Comatulida; family Comatulidae; genus Anneissia; species Anneissia japonica. The sequence goes on along the minus strand of NW_022683792.1, from coordinate 820,165 downwards.
AATTGATAGTGTTTTTGGCTATTTCTGGTTTACCATGACAATAAATGTTATAAATTATTGGCAGTGCTGCTACACTTACTTCATAGAACCCTCGTACAAGTGTATCTGTTTGTTCCGATACGCCTCGTTCTATCCTCCACTTCACCATTCGTTCTATGTACTCTTTTTTATTCTTTTCTGTGACTGGGATGTTTTTACCATTGGCTTTTAACTCTCTCTCAACAACCTGAAAAAAAAAATTAGAAAAAGTGTACTCTCCTTAATTGATGTTAAATTGTCTTTCTATAAATTTAAAAGATACATTGTCCCTTATCCTGTCTATCTTCCATGTTAGGGTTATTCAAGCAGCCAAGTACTCAGAGCATTATTAAAAACCAATTCGAGCCAGGTTTGAACTGGGGTCTTAAGTGCAACATGTAGGAACATCACCTGTCAACAAAACACTCAGCTCTATAGATGCTTTTTCATTATTATTCATATAAAACATACTAATATATGTTGTTAACATACATTACTCAAACATACTTTTCAGTATAATTCTTATCTCCACATTACAAGTTTTAAAATGATGGGTCATTTACTGGAATTGACTTTCTATTGCCAAAGATATGAGTAAAAGTATCACAGCTTCTCTGTACTAAAGTATACAATACTGGCACATTCTTATGCTAATTACTCAGTTAACATACAGCAACAGTACGATGGGCAACAGTACGATGGTTTTTGGGATGTAAAGCCTCATATAAAATGGTATTCAAATATCATGGAACATACTTGACCAAAGACTTCCTCATCCACTGTGAAAGTGAGATCATCTAATGCCTCTGTGATGTCGTTGTCTTTCATCCATAAAAGACTCTGATGGAAGCCACTATCTAGAGACTCCAGGTCACTCAGCGTACAGGGTTGCTTTAACAATGCTTTGTAGAAAGGTCGTGTGAAGAAAGCATCCAGAAGGTAATGATGAATTATAGAAAGACCGATGACTCGCCCACAGAAGCGGAACCTGACAATCATTAAAGGTTTCAAAGCATAGACAAATTTCACCTAGACTGGTCTCTGTATCATATAATTAGGCCTCAGACATATTGTCTGTAGAAAAATTCTCAAAAACTTTCAATGAAACACAGGTCAAAACTATTCAATTTTCACTGACATTTTACTACAAAAATCCTTATGTTTATTAAGACTCAATGGGGTCTGTAAATAATAATTAATATAAAGAATAGTACTATTTTTTTCAGTTGATAGGCAAAGAAAATATTTTCTATATCAAATCTAAAAGTAATATTACTCAACATATTTTACCATTATTATTACTTAATTACTATTGTTTGTTTTATTACTGAATTATCACATCATTATAAATATTAATTTTGAAATTGTTATAATTATGAAGATCACTTCCCTTACTGTCCTAGTTTTCTTTGCCACCATCATCATTTTTGCCTCCTCATTATTAATGAAATCATTCTCATTGTTAACAAAAGAATAATTTTTATTTACTCACCATTCCATGTGGTTGTCAACAAATGCGGACATAGGACTGATCTGAACAGTATACGTATCGTTTGCGGAATACTCAAACAAGCCATAGTACGGATTAAAGAGTTGCCTTGATAGTAAGAAGAAGAACTCTCGTGATGGACCTCCATAATCAAGTCTGAAATGTGAAAATGAAAATTCCTAAACCATTTTTATCTCTGAAATAAATACCTAGTTTATGCAAAATGTCTACTAGTAACTAAAATACAGAAAACTGAATATACAAATAGTTTCACAATTGTGAAAATCATATCAAAATTGATATTTATCTATGAAATATCATATTTATGAAAAAGTTCTCTCAGGAATTAATATGAATATTTTTGAAATTATTATTTATGAGATATCTTGAACTTATATATGAAAATATGCTGCACCCATCTTTATACATGAAATATCAAATTATGGCAATAATTCCTATAAAGAATTCATATCTAAACATGTTATAGTCATTTGTTCCTATAAATTATAACAATTATATGTGCTTAGCTCTTATTATGATTCAGAGAGAAAAAAATATTATTTAGCAAGCCAGAAATTATGTGCCAGCTAATATGCATGGGATATCACTAAAATGTCAAAAACATTCTAAGATTCACCTCCTAATATTAAACTCTCCATGAACTCTAGAGCAATGCCAATCATTTGACTTACCCTTCCTCGCCAGCAAAACAGATAAATAATTTGCACTTTCTAATATCCTTGTGCGTTATTGCAGAAATCTTTCCAAAGGCATCTTCCAGTAGATGTTCCCGTCTTATTGTGATTCTGGGGGTTGGGGGAGGGGAGAGCAGAAATGTAATTTAAACATTACTATAAATACTGATATTAATAATATATTTATTAATATAATATGAACGATATTTACTTATTGTTGATGGTGTGTGAGCTCAAATATACTGTATTACTATACATTTCAAGCAGACATAACAGTTGTTAAATATACATTCTGATAAATTTCCTGTCAAGTATTACAACTGAACAGAATTGGGAGTGGAAAATTTGAATTCTTACTTTAAATTAAGCTGTTCAGATTATGAAATTTTCTTTAACAAATAAATGTTAAGTGCCCATATATAGTTATGATGTGCCTATATATGGTCATGATGTGATGTCATCATATTTTTATCAAATAAAATGTGACAGCCTAGACAGGGCTCAAGACATCCATTAACAGAAGTCTGGTGAAGGTAGCCTCTCTAGTAGTGATTCTAGCATGGTCACAACCAGTAATAACTCCAATTTTAGATAGAAAGGTTGAAATGTACACACAGTGAGTGTACAAATGGCCAAGTTTGCTTGTTTTACAATAATATTTAATATTAATCATGTGCCCATTAAAAATATTAATCAGAGAAAGAGTATGACTTACTTCAGTTTGGTTGGACCTTGCCCGTATCCTTTGCTTTCCAATTTCTTGTAGAAACTCCTAAGTTTTGCATCAAAGTCCCTGCGATATGGAGCAGGAGCTCTTGCATTGGCTCTGGGTACAACTATATAAAATGATAAGATTTATTTCTCTTTGCCATACATGGTACATATATAAAAGTTATCTTTCGGAGTTGTAAATATACAGCAATTATCACAAAATTAACAAAAAAAAACAGAACTTTTATTATGGTTGTGTCAGGTAAACTACAGTTCCAAATATCTAACACCAAAAAAAAAAATAAAATAAAACAATAAAAAAATAATACCTATAACAAAATTGCATACATTTTGGACTTACAAGAATAAAATTCCTAATTGTGGTGTCTAACAAAAAAATTGTACAATTGAGCTTTCAAATAATTTTGTTTTTTCCTATGATGGTGGCCAAATTTAATCACACTGTTGTCATACATCAAATTTTCTATAGTTATTCCATCACTTTATCAGTTGTTTTTACATTATTTCATTTTACACTACATTTAACCAGACAACATACAGTGACAATATAAGAAATAAATGTTTCAGAAATATAAGAGGAATAAAAGAAGGAAAAAGAATGAAAAAAAGCAAAATACACACCAGGTGATCCTTTGGGAGATGTGTGGCGTGGTTCTTGAATCGATGACGCTAAAGTAGAAGAGTGCGGAAGAGTGGCGATTGGAGTGTACGTCTCAATATCATCCTGAAATAAACTGAAAATAATAAAAATGTAAGACCATAAATCAACTTTTTCCTGGAAAGTTAAAAGTATTTACAATTAAGGTTTCATATATTCTATATGGAGAAAAAATTATTTGTAATTGTATCCATTTTTGTATGATTCGGTCAAAGCATAAACATAATAAAATATTATTTTCTCCTTGCTGTTTTCTCAAGAAGTCCGACAGTTTATATAAACCAAATTAGGGCATGTCTGGTAATAATATGGGTGTCAAGCTCTTTCAAGCCATAATTTCATTTGGTGGATGAAAATGTGTTGTCCTGTAGTATGATATATTGGAGTGTTTGCAGAATCTCTATATTCACAAGCTGATAAAATCCATCTTGCCACCTGGAATCTTACTGTTCCTATGTCCTGGGTTTGTCATCATTTTTAAAAGTGTTTATATAAGAATTTTTAAACGCCCCAAGACTCACCTTAACAACAAATTCAGCTCAATGTCGTTACTAAGACGGTGTAAGGCATCAATTCCTTCCTGCCGTATAAGTGATAGTTTATCTCTGATGAGGAAAATGAAATGGCATTGTAAATCAGCATTCTTGTCTCACAAAATAACATCACTCAAAAACATATGTATAAGTACAGAGAAACAATAAAAAAAATTTAAACACAAATGTGTATTTACTATTATGAAGAGATTAGAATCTCTATTTCCTAAAAGCTTACCTTAACTTTGGATTTGATGCTAATTCTGCTTGCCTCTCCTTCAAAATATCTGAAATATTTGGCTGTCTAAGAAAAGCAACTATCTTTTCATTGTAAGCTGTTATTGCAAACAAAAAAAGATATTAATTAGATATATTAGTAGCAAAGCAATGCAGCAACATAATGGTAAATATCATCATTTAATTATATTTTAAAAAATATTTTAAATAATGATAAATCATTAGCATATATTATTTAGCTCTATCATTCTCTTTGTGAATTGTACACTCTACTCTAATCTTACAGTTCTGATTGCGGGCAGTGTACCTTTTGCCCATACTTGCCTGTGAGTAACGCGTTCAACATTCACCAGGCACAGCCAACCCAATCAGTACTGTATATGCTTCTAAGCTAAATAAACATCACATAGCTTCCATCGATACAATCAATAATAACTGAATGTGTACACAACATACCTAGTGGTTTTTGTTCCAGGGGATAGCTTAATGATGAGCCACTAAGTGTTTCAATCGGTCTTGGTTGTACTGGTGGACCTACACCTGAAGAATGGTTTGAGGCCCCTGGATTCTGAACAAAAAAAAGACAAATGTACGTTATCAGAATGCAAAAGAAATTAAACAAACTGAAGCTATCCTGTACATCACTTCAACACTTCAGTTCAGAAAAAAAAATGTATTCATCTTTAATATATACATAGTACCTGTAAATATTATCTTCAGTAATGATAAGCCAAAATAAATACGAAGCTTACTGCTAAGTTTTGGCTACTAGAATCGGTAGTTTTTATCATGTAAATGACATTATCATGTAAATGACGTTACCATGTTGAAGCCTAATTATCCATGCTTGAGCAATGCTACGGAACTGTCATGCCAAATCACTCAAGCATTATTGTTACAAATTTTCATGCTTTATTAGTTCAAGTACATTTGGAATAATAATTTAATTTAAAATTTTACCTCAGTGTCAATTTCTTTGATGGATAATCCCAACTTCCTCATATATCTTAATGATATATTGTAATTTTAAATTTTAGCGTAAAAGTAATGAAATTGTCTGTTGTATTGTAATTTTAAATTTAGTGTGTAGTCACTGTTAAAAAGGAGAGCCTTTCAATAGTAATTAGTTCACATGGAAGTCATCTTCAGGGTTTTTCTTTTTTTTTTTGTACGTTCCGGGAAATAATAAATGAATTTATTTTATTTTAGATGAATTTTCCTTGATACTAAGCCAACAGTAAAGTTTCTTACAAAATGAAATTATTTGAATGTTTAATGAATGAAATTTACATACCATCCTAGCAGCAGTACTCCTGACATCATCTTCACCCTCACTGCGGCTCCTCTCCCGATGCGTCAGTGGAAGGTGTAGAAGATTAGCACCATCATCTCCAGATGGCTCCACTGGAAGACGTGGATCTATAAATGTTGTTGTTCGTTGCGTGTGGTTTATAAAGAAATTCTTGAAACAAAAAAAAAAACACAACATAATTGTTTAAATATTATAAAAATATGCACCTCAAATTGCATGATTGGTTTCGATGTTGATTGGACATTTATTTTTCTTCCTTCTTTGTAATTATAATTATGTTTATATAGCATGATATACTTGCACCTAGGGCTGAACCACTTCATGTGGACAAAGCTAATTGGGGTACCAAAGCATGGACAGCCGAGAATGGAGCTCTCGATCAAAAGGCAAGAAAAAACACTACAGTGGAAAATGCTGAACCAAACTGCCTTCCCCAAATGCATTAAGCCATCTTTTAGCTGCACATGTGTATGTCAAAAGCAAGGTATATAAGCAATGTAGCTTATTACACAAACAAAATGGATATGCATAATATCTTCACATATGCTCCGTGATAGGCTATATTATATATGCACAATGACATTGACTTTATAAGGCAAAAGAGAAATCTCATCATATATAACAATTTATTATTAGATTAAAAAAAAATATTGCTATCTTGCTTGATCCTAGTCTATTGAATTACAATTATATAAACAATAAAAAAAATAGATAAACAATTTAATTACAGTATTATTTATTTATCATATATTATCATATATGTTTTTTTTGTACCTTGCTAGATTTGTCTTTTTTCTTTTCCCATCCCCTTGGTAACTCCGCTCGTTTGTCACTAAACAGATTCAGAAGCGCAACCAAATCCCGATTGTGTTGGTAGTCTGAAAACTTGTTTCTATCCCTGCGTATTTTGTTAACCATGTGCTTTAATGAGGAATTCTTCTGGTACATATTAAAAGCTTGCTGTAAAGGTAAGTGACAACATAAATCATCAGAAATGTGTCAAGCCATATACAATTTCATCTTTTTACAACTAAAACCGCTGAAGAAACCCTGAAAAAAACAGGTGGCTGTGCACACTTGAAAGGAACAAATATCAATAAGCACTAACAATTTACATTAAAAAATCATAAATTATGGAAAGCCTCAGGCATGTCTTTTACTATACATTATCTGCCAAGCCTAGAAAAAGAACAAGCTGAATCTATCAGGGAAGATTGTATGATGCAATATGTTCCTTCATTATAGTAATTAAGGATTTTATGATGTGCCTGCTACTATCTAGAAAAACATAGGTAACAATATAACAAATGTCCAAAAATAAATCAAAATGAAATAAATTATTATAACTAATTGAAATATATGAGTATTAAGATTTATTTTGTTGACACATTGATCATAGATATCTTGCAATAATCATAATAGTAATTCTTATTAGAAACATGACTTCGCAACTACAGATAATAGAGCAGAAAAAGAGTGGCTGTTTAGTGATTCTTTACTTTTCTATTGTTATTATTATGGATGCAATAGCAACTTGCCTCCCTATAGCTTTCTAATGAGAAATAGTTTCAGGGGCTCACCCTGTATTAAATGGTGAAAAAGAAATAGTAAAAAGTACTTTCTAAATGGAAAAATTATTATTCTATACAAATATGCATTTCAAAATGTATCACATTTTTGACATGTTATAATACTTTATAAACATAAATACTTAATACAGTATTATATTAGTAGATTATATCAATGTAATTATAAATATATTGTTTAGTATGTACTATACTTGTTCATAGTATTAATATAGTAAAAACACAAGCAGTGCTAAGTACAGAGCCAGTTTAAACTACCACACCCACTTACATTATTGACACATACAGTACTGATTAAAGCAATATGTGATTACTGTAAAGTTTTTGTATTCTTTGTTTAGCTATGTATATGTAAGGTAAAATATGTATTTCAGATTCACGTCACTAGCAAAATGTCAATCCTTTTAAGATGCAAAGGCAACTGTGTAGTCTACATCACCGTGATAATGCTCATACCTGTTTGAATTCAAATTCGCTCTTGAAACAATAGTGAGTTAGAGGAATGAATTTTGACTTAGAAAGATAACCGAGTGAATGATTCGCAAATGTATTCTTATTGGCTTAAAATTGACCTATATCCGAGTTACCGCTAGGTGGTGAAAATCTTTCATTATGCATTTAACTCTGAATGTTTGCCAGGTATTAAATCTCAGAATAAATGTGAGGTCCTCCAATGAAATGAGTCAGTCAGGTGAGAAATCAAAATTGCATTTACGGTATATTATATTCAAATATGACCACATTAATTTTGTCTCTAAATTACTTTCATAGGATAAGTAGACCTGGAGATGAGCGTTCAAAGTTTACATGTAGGAAAACCTGCTTTTGATGAAATTAGCTTCAAAGTTAAACAAATTATATCTGCCTAATTAGACTTCAGCCAAATTTATACTTAAGTGAAAAGCTGCCTGGCTCAGAGCCAGCACTCGCTATGAACGCAAGTACAGTATAATCTATACCCAACTTGAGGGCAAAACAAAGTATCATATTTTATAACCACTAACCAATGATTTCAAAAAATATCTGTAAAATTATAGCAATTATAATCGTCACCTTGCGTGAGACAAATTACAAGTGACGCAGTGTGAAATGGATTGTAAGCTTAAACAACAAAATTTTGAAGACTGGAATTGGCTCGAAGCAAAATGGTCCTAGTAAATGTAAATTCTGTCTCTTAATGTGACTGTTAATCCCTTTCATGTCACCTACACTTGGTTTACTATCTTATATTTATTTTTGTTCACTTGATCTTGAGAATATTCTAATAATTTGGAATTTCAAAATTCAAAACATTAAGACATTAATTTTATGAAAATACTGACTAATTTTGTGACCTCTCAAAAATGCATCTTATTTATGGGAAGACCTAACAAATTGCATGTTTCTGCCGATTTCTTTTTTTTTCACAATTGTTATAATGAGGAAGAGAGAATATCAGAATCATGAATACTATGTCATAATAAAGGGTAGTAATAACAGTCTTCACCCAGAAAACACAGTTTCATATTTCACTGTGATCAGCGACACAGCAATATAAAATGAAAAGTGATAACCGGTTTATTGGCATCTCGTTAGGAATTGATAAATCATTTACGAGTACCTTGTTTGCATGGAGGTAGTTAAAAAAATCCCGCCGGGTAATGAACTGCACTGCCGGTGCTTCCAATACGGATTTATTGGCATTGGTAGAAGCAATTGTGGGCACTGCCGGAGGTTCTTCAGTTCGTGACGAATCAGTTTGATCTGAAAGACAAAAAAAAATTGTGCAGTGTGACTATCTAGTAGAAATGAGATACCATGGCTCAATAGTAATATGAGACATTATATCATATTCTATAAAAACAATTTTAGAACATTCGATTATTATGTTGCTTTTAAAGAATTTTTATTTATTTGACCGTAGACCACTTTCAATGTTTACAGTGGCCTGCCTGAAAAGGTGGCGGCACACTACCCTGGTAGGCAAAATATTCGGCTAGATCAGCAAAAATGCACTGGAAATCAAGTATACTGGTTATCTTTATTTTTGTTGTGCCAAAAATATGAAAGCTACATGGATGAAACTGACATTTGGCATAGTTAAATATATTAGGAATCGACAAAAAAAAAAACCAAAAAAACAAAAAACAAATCTAAGAAATTATATTTTTTTATTTTTTTATTTAATTTTTGAAGTCATTTTCGTCTTTTTTCTTCAGATATTGCCAAGTACAAGAATGCTAAGCCAAGAAAGTAAATTAAATACAGAAAACCAAAGTAGCTACATAAAATGGTTTGCTTGTTACAGAATATACATAAAACTAAAAAAAAATTCATAGTAATTTCCATAGTCTCTTAATCAGTAAAAACACAATTTTGTTTTGATGTGTCTTGTTGATACTTTAGAGAACTCTATTTGATTCTCTTAAATCAACATTTTTATTAAAATTTGAAAGCTTTTTTGGAAACCCGTAGTACTTAAATGGCGCTTAGTTGAAAGTAGTATGGGAAGAAACATCATTATAAATCTTGGACAGGGTTCAACTTACCGTCTTGGGGTTATGCCACAAATGTCAGGAATTACTCATTACTGGAAACCCAGTCACTGAGCCTAATTAGACTTCAGCCAAATTTATACTTAAGTGAAAAGCTGCCTGGCTCAGAGCCAGCACTCGCTATGAACGCAAGTACAGTATAATCTACACCCAACTTGAGGGCAAAACAAAGTATCATATTTTATAACCACTAACCAATGATTTCAAAAAATATCTGTAAAATTATAGCAATTATAATCGTCACCTTGCGTGAGACAAATTACAAGTGACGCAGTGTGAAATGGATTGTAAGCTTAAACAACAAAATTTTGAAGACTGGAATTGGCTCGAAGCAAAATGGTCCTAGTAAATGTAAATTGGAGTTTTAGTGTAGTCTATTAAAACACAATTCATTGGTAATTAAATATAATGTTCAATATACAAACCTGTGTTAGAAGGTTGCGGAGTTTCCTCGACAACAGAAATCGCGGATCTCCTCTCAGTTCGGTCCTGTAATGTCCTTCGGAAACTCTGATATCTGTGTTTGTTAACAAAAAATAAGCATTAGACTAATTAGAGGCAATGTCACCTACAACATTTATTTTCCAAGTAAACCGACACTTTAATACATATCATCAAACAACATTCGTGTTTTAATTAGCAATAATCGCTACAGCGTGCATTGAATCAGAACACATGAGGTTATGTCCTGTTGCCGGGCATATTAAAACTCAAGAGACCTCAAAAGCTAAATAAAGACACTCGTAGACTAATGTTAATGTGAGATGAACACGAATCTAACAGTCATGAGTTTCTGAGCATAATCATGGCATTAATATTGATAAATTGCAAAAACAATCCATGCAAAGAATTTAGATGCATACAAACTGAAGCATTTAATACAAAATACTAGAGGCAAATATTCACAATGAACATAAAAGACAAAAGATATTATTGATATTCAAAATGTGAATTCAAATGAAGTTAAAAACAAGTAATGTAAAAAAAAAAAATTCTTGAAAAACTAAATCTCAAATAATTTAAATGGATATTTATACTTCAAATTCAATTACTTTAATGAACAATTATTGACTAATTATGGTTCTTAATAGTTTTTTTTAAACAATAGTAGTAGTGGGAGGAGGTGTTGGTTCAGCAGGTGAAGCTTGGACTATTGAGGTTAAAAAACACTCACTTGCTGTGGATTTTTCTTGTGTCTCTTGGTAGGGTACTTTTAATGTACTTTTTCTCCATCCAGAAGTACAAACAGATTTTTGTTTGGTCTTTCTATTATATTTTCTATCAGGAAAACAAATTTCATATATTGTATTCCTTACTGTATATGATGAATAGACAGTGACCTATGAGCTCAGTACTGTTTTTGACTTTTGACCTTTATTTTACCTTATAATTAATAGTAGCTGAAAAAAATATGTACCTTCTTTCTAACTGTTGTCTGCTTTGATGAGAGTCTGTGGATTGTTGCTGTCTTCTGCTTTCTTTATTCAAGGTTGGTTTAGACCACGTTGTTGTACGATTCACATGATCGATGTAAAATACACGGTTATATTGATCTATTCTAGCTTCCCAATCTATTAAAAAAAAGGTATATGAATGTAATAACAAACTCTGAATCAAAATTGAACTTAGTTACATCATGGTTACATCAGGGAGTTATAACAACTCTAAGGTTGCATCAATGCTGAGAATCTCAAAGACGATTAAGGCTCAAATTACAGAGGAAATATAAATAAAATTGTATAAAAACAGTCTAACTGATATTTTTGAGGCACGCCATGCTTCTTTTTTACTCACAGGGGGAGAAGGTGCAATTGATCCCCCGCCGCTCAGCTGCTTAGGCCACTGTTGAACACATGGTACTCTTATAATACTCTAATATTTGTTGTAATCTAGCATAAATCTTCAATAAAAGTGACTGTCTTAATATTGCACTGAAGCTTCCAAAAATTGTATAATCACTTTAAAGTGTTTATTTGGTCATTCATCATAATCTTGGCGCATAGGATACTATTTCCTTACAAGAGTGTTTGAATAGCTGAAGGTTTTTCTATCTATCTGTTATGGCTTGTGACAGTTTAAAAAAGGCAGTGCAACAAAAAGTGATAAATATGAGGATATCATGAAAATATCCGAGTTGATGATGTCCTGTAACATGCATATGTGAGGTCTCACCACGAGATGAGATGCATCGTTGGTTAAATCATTTTGAGATATTCACCAAAATAGGTCAAAGGCAAAATTTAAAAAAAATTTTGATTTTAATGTTTTTGAATAACTTGATACTTATATCTTATGATTGTGTACTTTTTAATTGAATTTTCTTACTAAAACAGTGTTTTCTTCGCATATTCTGTAATTTTAGTTCTATTATTTGTACAGGTTAGTTTATCTTTGAGGCCGATTTTCTCAAAACCTGATTCTCATACACTTAAACTTTAAATGCTAACATCTCTGGATCTATTTATCCTAGGGAAGCCATTCAAAGTCCACACTATCAAATTTTCTTTGACAAAAAACTGATATATGCCCATATATAGTCATGATGTGCCTATATATAGTCATGATGTGCCCATATATAGTCATGATGTGCCTATATATAGTCATGATGTGCCTATATATAGTCATGATGTAATGTCATCATCACTATATTTAGGAATGTCATGTTTTTGTCAAATACAATTTGATGGTATTGACAGGGCTTAAGGTTCACTAGTTAGGACCAGGGAGTTGTTATTTAGAAGGAGTCACAACACATTTATCTACTTATCTACAGCCAATGAGCGAAGCGCGGTGTACTGAATCTTCAAAGAGAACTGTGACTAACTGCCTGTCTTTTGTCAATAGCGTACTTTTCCGACAATCTTGCGCCCTCAGTTGTTAAAACTGAACATGTTTTCGTAGCAGTGAAATGATATAGGGGCATATTTGTTGTATCGGTTTGACGCTAGCGTGTAGTTGATAACTGACACTCTCTCTAGTTGCCATGCTTTTTCGTCACACACAAGCATAAGAAGGTTTACTGCGCATGCTCATATTCGGTAAGTGAACCTCGTCGTTATCTACCTCTCTGCTTCGTTATCTTGTCGGAAAAGTAGACTGATCAAAAGAGAGGATTTTGTTGTGACTCCTTCTAATAACAACTCCCTGCATAGACTAGAAATGGAACTATTTGAACACTGTTACAGTAATTGGCGAGAAAATTTTGTTGACTTTGGACGAGTCAAGTGGCTGAGCGGTAAAGCAGGGGCGCTGTTAACTAAAGCCTTAACATTGGCCAGGTTTCGGCTATTTTCTTCGTCTAAGACCCAGTGTACATATCTGGCTTGTGTGCACTTTAAAAACCCATTTTAAGAATAGTAGAGGGTTGCCCCAATGTTAACGCGAAGCTACTAATCACCTCGCTACTGCTACTGAAGTATTTACAGACAACGCCCATATGCAATTAAGCAAAATCATGCTGTGCATTATGGGTTATTATCCTACTTTACAATATTTAGCTACATTAATCCTCATTCAGTTGAAAGCTAATATCTAATACAGATAATAGGTAATTCTTATTTTTTGTATATTTTACAGTAGATGTATGTAGTACTAGTAGTACAGTATATGTATAAAATTTTACAATCCACATTGACTGTTGGCAAATTGATCATGGGCTCTATCGCCCCAACTGTGATGCTTTAATTTTCAAGTTAATGTAATGGACATTTGCTGTTGTCTCTGAATGGTGAGAGCTTTTGTTGCTTGTATTGTCAGGTGTTACCAGGTTCTGAGCAGTTTCATAATCAGTGTCAGCTTCTGTCTCTTATACACATCTAGATGTGTATAAGAGACAGCCATATAACGGCATATTGGCAGAGTTTAGAGGAAATGGTATATTTAAAAATGGGGTGATGTTGATTCAGTGATATTGATACTACGATGTCTAGTGCAGTTAGGCTATAATTGGAATCGGCGAGTGGCAGCTTTTTTATAGGCTACGTCACGTCATCGTCGGCGATACGCTGCCGTGTACTGTGCATAAGGTAGACTATCGTTGGTCATAAGTTGTGAACGCCAACATGCTAAGCATTCATTAATATATTTTTCCCATAAGTTACCAAAACGTTCTATATAAGTTACTAATACGTTTGCATACCTCCACCTCATTATGAATATGCTACGTATGTGCCCAAAATTTCAAAAAAACATTGATAGTTCAGCGTATGCCAGTCTTTTAGAGAAACTCCGATACGTCAGCATACGCTAACTAAATCATCAAGGTGTGACAGGGCTATAAGCTTGACCTTAGTCATTGAAAAATAGTCCAAAGAAAGCGATACAAACTATGAGTCGATATTTTTTTATATTTATTTATTCACTGATTATGATTAATTGTTTCACACTCCCTATAACCTGTCTCTTATACACATCTAGATGTGTATAAGAGACAGCTGTAATTTTGAATAACTTGATACTTATATTTTATGATTGTGTACTTTTTAATTGAATTTTCTTACTAAAACAGTGTTGTCTTCACATATTCTGTAATTCTAGTTCTATTATTTGTACAGGTTAGTTTATCTTTGAGGCCGATTTTCTCAAAACCTGGTTCTCATACACTTAAACTTTAAATGCTAACATCTCTGGATCTATTTATCATAGGGAAGCCATTCAAAGACCACTTGTAATGTGATCTACCAAAGTGTAATATTAACTCATTTTTGGATTTTCTAACGATGAGACTCATTTTGTAGTGAGACCTCACATATGGGCAAATCCCAGGTATTTGTCCCTTAAAATATAATAGTATGAACACAGCTTAAATCTGTCCACACTATCAAATTTTCTTTGACAAAAACTGATATAGGCCTATGCCCATATATAGTCATGATGTGCCCATATATAGTCATGATGTGCTCATATATAGTCATGATATGCCTATATATAGTCATGATGTGCCCATATATAGTCACGATGTGCCTATATATAGTCATGATGTGCCTATATATATAGTCATGATGTGCCCATATATAGTCATGATGTGCCCATATATAGTCATGATTTGCCCATATATAGTCACGATGTGCCCATATATAGTCACGATGTGCCCATATGTAGTCATGATGTGCCCATATACAGTCATGATGTGCCCATATATAGTCATGACGTGCCTATATATAGTCATGATGTGCCCATATATAGTCAGGATGTGCCCATAATATAGTCATGATGTGCCCATATATTGTCATGATGTGCCTATATATAGTCATGACATGCCCATATATAGTCACGATGTGCCTATATATAGTCATGATGTGCCCATATATAGTCATTATGTGCCTATATATAGTCATGATGTAATGTCATCATCACTATATTTAGGCATGTCATGTTTTTGTCAAATACAATTTGATGGTCTTGACAGGGCTTAAGGTTCACTAGTTAGGACTGAGAAGCTATTGATATGCGTGATGCACTTTATAACCTCAAGGAAGAAGTGCATTATAAATGTGGAATAATACACTTGGCCAGCCAGCTATATCAATTGTGTACCATTCTCTTTGTGAAAAATGTTGACATATTTCAAACATTATTATGGTAATCTGTTGGTTTCCACTCCACCTGCATAAGTATGATTATGAATACATTACTTTGAATATAATCCCAGTACTAAATGAAGAAAACCCACTGGAAAATTCTACAAAATGGAATCATTTAATTTCACAAACAACTAAAATACTGGGGAAAAAGGGAATATCACCCTTTTAGCATTCAAAGTCTGTACCTTATAAACCATTTTTGAGTTCTTGGCCAAACAACATGTCTTAGAAATATTTGTTTTTTCCTCCGAAGCCTGGTTTTAAGATAAACAAGTTGTAATTAATCTGTTTACTTCTTGTTGTTCAGTCTTCACTGAATTTTAATTAAATGGAGACAAATTGTGTGAATGTTTCAGTAGTATATTTCCACGGGAAATGCGAGACCTGGTTGTTAGGCACAACGCCATTGGTGTCATTAAGTGGGCGTATATCAGCGCTACATAAATATATCACCAATACATAAATATATAATACATCAGTATTATTTAAAAAAAAAAACTGACAATCCAATTAAGGATTAGAATCTCCTCTGCTTAATCTGGATACTACATCCCGAGTCTTCATTACATTATCTCCACTTTCATATCATTTACAAATTATTGATTGATTCAAAACAGTGAATTAAGTTTATGCATACTGTATGTAATTTTGAAAGCAACTAATAATGATTGAGATAGTAGTATTCAAACACCATTAGTTATTAAAACTGTAAACTTGGCTCAGAACCGCTGACAATACCTCAGGCTGTAGGTTAAATCGCAAGATATGCTAATACTGTAAAATATATCCACCAAGTATACACACAGGGTTATACATCTCCAATATATATTCTAATGAAACCTACTACAAACATGCATTGCTAATAATCCCAATGTCTCATGCCAATATCCAGGCAACTTGTTTTTTTTTTTATCAAAACCTAATTGAAAAAAAAAATACTAGAGAAAAAATGTAATAACATATAATTCATTAAGAATGGTTTCAACAAATAACATGATTTCATATATTTTATAAACATAAAAGAATAAAATGGTAATCGTATACAAATATAAAATGAAATTCAAAGTAATGAGATTAAAGCGGAATCGAAAGAAGAATCATTGGGACAGTTAACAGTGTGTAGACAGAGCAAAGGTCAGCAAGGCGACAGAAGAATTATATAAACAAAATGAAGATTGCTAATAATATCAATCATTAGATGCTTATTATCAAGAGCATATACATATTATAATCATTATAACTAAATAACAAAATCAAATATCTCTTGACAGTAAAATCTAGCTACATACTTTAAAGAACAGTAAGAATCAGTTGTGGACATTTAGTGGCTTTGTCTATTTATATATTCACTATAAATTTAAACCACTTTGATTCATCTATTCACCTCTTTTTCACTGCTCAATACTCACTTGTCATTCAGTTTTTTGGCAGTAATGACAAATAAAATATTTGTTTCTTCATATGAAAAAAGAGGCTCACCCGTGTTATTTCACAGTTCGTAATTCATGGTGCCATAAATAATTGGATTGAGATGGCGAATTCATGCTTTTTGTGGGGTCAACAGGCCATTAATTTGCCAAAAAATGGTGCACTGGTCTGAGCATGATATTGATTTTACATGTTTTTAAGCCTACTTACTATCCCTACATACCTGCCTTTTCTTTCTAACTTTCTTTACATTATTGTTATCATAATAATTGAATTATGTTAATTATAACTTTTTAAAACAATTGATAAATCAAATCACATTGCAACTTTTTCTTTTTATACAATTAAAACAAATTTATTTTATGGAATAATTATTGTACTATACTAGTATACAATGCGTAGAGCTACAGTAAATACTTGTCTACAACTGTCGAAATCTGTCATTTCACTGGATTTCCATCTATTGTGACACTTGGTTTTGTCTGATAAATAAGTAAAGTCAGCTTCTTACTTTACTTCAATGCATAACATAGAAATATATATTTGTCTTCAATATTTTATTATTGTATGTTGGTGATTAGCTGCTGAGAGATAGAGATGGATGGAACAGTCTGAGGATGATGACAATGATATTATTGACGATGATAACAATAAAAATAATGTTGAAGATGATAATAATGATGAAGATGACAATAGCAACGAAGATGACAATAATGCTGAAAATAACATAACAATAATGATAAAGATTGCAATAATGATGAAGATAAAAATAATGATGAAGATGACTATAATATAATGATGAAGATGACAATAACACTGAAAATAAAAATATGAATATGACAATAATGATCATCAACAATACCACAGCCAGCTATTGGGACAGTCCCATACTATTTTTCTAATGGGTTCACAAAGAATGGGTGCACACTTTTTAAAATATGGGTCCAGATTTCTCATATTTAGCTTAAAATTGGTAAAATGGGTCTAGATTTTCCATATTTTTGTGTAAAATGGGTCTACATTGTTTGATTTTACGCGTAAAGTGGGTCCACCCTGAAACTGTCCTGCTCTGTTTGAAAATCCTGGCTACAGCATTGACAATGAAGACTTACTGTATTTAATATGGAAATATAACGACAATGATAGATGTGGATGATAATAAACATGATGATGATAATAATTGTGATTATTTAATAAATGATGATATCGCTATAATATAAACAACAAAACAAATGCAATAATCCTCAAAATCAACATATTAATGTCTATGTGTTTGACGTAATGGCAAAAAATGCAATGGATGAGAGAGAATTTAACTGACACTAAAATGTAGCTATATGAAGGTCAGACTTAGGTCACACTAGTCGTTGCTATTATCTCCATTTTGAGACATAGAAACTGTCAGTTTTATTTGCATATAGGGACTTGAGAACTTAGATATTGAACCTCCTCATTCATGTAATTAAACAATAGTCTTAAACTGAATCTTACGTTCCTTGGTTACTATCGGAAAAATGACTGACAAAAGACAATAATTGTTAATTAACCAGCATTATTTATCAACTTATAAACTATCAGAAACAGTCCACATAAAAACCTACCTGACATCATTGTTAATTAATGTTTCATCCGTGTAGTAATTCCTCAATGAATACGGGTAATAATACACATGTGGAAAATACACATACACACTCGCATAAAGCCACTGTTATGTTGTTAACTGCGTGCGTGTAAAGTGACAGTATGTACGATGATCAGCATTGCTAATGCATTCAGCCAATCAGATCATTCAGATCACAACTGCCTTTAATAATTTAACCAATCAGAATAGTCCAATTACTCTGCCTTAAATAACTGTCGCAAGACGTCACATTGACCTACGGGTCATTCACCAGGTAACTAAATATAGATGTTAAGTGTTCTGACTGTTGAAGCATGGATGGTTAAAGTAAATGATTTCTGGGGAATAGATGTTTTTAAGCAACATTTTAAGTAGAAATATCTTACACAGAAACATCAAAAGGATTTTCAGCCTTAATTATCATTTATTGGATGTGGTAAGACATTTTTGGCTTCTTACCAAAGACCTGCATTAAAGATTATAGACACTAATTAATTATGTAAGGTTTATGTTGCTGTGCCTGCAAAACAATTGTATGTAAATGCAGATAGGTTGACACAGGCAACAGTGATGATAAAGACAATAGTGATGACAATGATGACAACAGAAATGGTGGTTGGGAAGAGAAGAAATTTGGTTTTCAATACTTATTGAAAAAAGGGGTTAAGTGAAGAGGAACAGACACTCGGGGTAATCATTCACTTGAAAAGTTATAAACCAGGGCAATTAGAAACAAAAACATATAGAGAACAATATATAAAATCCCCAAATTCTAAATCAGATTGTTTGGAGTATTGTTGTGTCAGTACTGGTACTATGGACTAATGCACCTTCCAAGAAAAAGTGACAGTTTACGTTTGACAACAGTGAGAATTTCTTTGTAAACAACGCTATTATTTAATGACAACTGATGGAGCTACCATCTACGAGCAAAGCTTGCATGAAATTACCAAGCGAGTATTAAAGGTCTGCAGTTTCTGCAGCATATTCAAATCTTTAAAAAAAAAGAAAATCTACTGTAGAGCAAATTGCAATTGTCAATTCTTGAGAAAAACAAGACTTTGGATGTAGAATGACATCTGTTGTGTAGAAACCAATCCAGAATTTACAACTTCTTAATATTGTGCCTCAGCTGAAGTACCGTAATCAGGATTGCATTTCATTGTAGCAATAAACCCTGGACAATATCAATGTTTGATTCAGAGCACAAAGCAGTAAAATTGACAAAAAGTAAATTACTAAATAGTTTGACCTCACGATCAATTAAATTAAGTTAATGTTATTGTTAACATAATTTGTAGGAAATATTAGAAGAGGGGAAGAAAGGGTAAACGATGCGAGAACAGTAAAAATGAAGACAAGAAAAGGAAGATGCAAAAATGAAGGGAGAGGGCTGACTAAAATTTCTGGATAATCTCAATAACTAAGCTTACTGATGATTAATCTATTCATCACCATCCGTCTAAAAATAGCATTTCTACAGTACCTGTATCTGGATTAATTTCCATACTTCCTATAAAACAAACTCCAACTGTACCATAATGGGAAGCATAAAAATCATGAGGAAACAGCAGACGAATTATTGAAAACTTGATGAGAGGGAAAAAAAATATGGTATGTTACCTATACAAGCTATATTCTTATTAATATGATCAGTTTAACAATCAATGATTGAATTATATATTTACAAAATTATGCTATAATGAAAATTAATTAGAGTATCACAAAAAGTATTAACTTTATCTTTGGTATAACTAAGGTAACTAGAAGCAATACACCTGACTAATGAATGTAGCCAGATACTACATCTTAGCAAAAAGGTACAGTAATTGTTTTATATTAGTGCTTCAATCAATTTCATAAAACATTTTACTATTGTAAATAATCATATATTATTCATTGTTACTTAGGATACTCAAATTCATTTAAACTATTTTGAATCTACAATTATAAAACATATGTACTTAAAAAATATTTTAATGCACTCATGCTGGACCCACAACTATGATGAAAATAATTACTAACCAAGGTAAAGCTTCGAAGAACAATTAATAATAAACCTATATCACGCAATATCATGGTATAACAACAAAATTATACATGGATTATAATAATTATTGTACCACATTATATCAACGTCATTATTTCACATGGTTCTACTTTTCATAGAAAATGAATACAGTACAATAATGGCTTTAGCTTTCGTTCATAAATTATAATGTCTGTCCTTACTGTCTGTCTGATAAACTTCAAAAATAATTTGTAATATTTGACTTTCTTACTTGATACCTTATTAATATCAGCTAAATATTAGGAAAAAATTATTTGGAAATTAACACACACACTTTTTTTACAAATTAGCAAAACACTAATTTTATTCGATCTGTGTGGTGCCTTATTGGCAGTTGGTAACAAATTGGTTATTTTTGAATGAGAAATTCTTTCAGTTTTTTAAAATAGAATTTTTAAAGTTAATTACTAATCGATAATCAAACACCATTATCTTCTTAACTTTGCCCAAAAACAATAACAATGAATATTAATAAATTACCACTTGCAAAATTATTTCAAAATCTCAAATTAAATTTGGGTAACTGATGGCCTATTAAAAGAAATCAATGCAAAAATCAATAATTAAAAATATTAATTTGGTAACAAATACTTACGAGATTTGGAAAATGTCTTCAGCGAACAAGAACACTGGTAAGATATTGTAACTGATGATCTATCCATCATGAAAATAATTCATCAACAATCAATGATATAATTCTCCACAGAGATTTCTATTTGTATTAAACTGAGATCTAAATGATAAATACCACACATAGAAAACTTGCCAAAGACACTTGTCAACAAGACAACAATTTTTTAGTTATATGACTCAAATGATTAGGTCCACTAGATCATATCACTATAGCTCCTCCTCCGATTTTATCGTATCATAAAATCCGCCCTCTGCATCAGCAGGATTTTCTCTCTCCTGTTGCTGATTTAACGCCGTTTTACAGCCTCGTGGTGTAATAGTCACTTCCTTTTAAATACGCCAAACTTTCAGAATGAATTCATCATGCTAAATATGAGTCACATTTGTTTACACTTCTATGCAACTGACCAGCGACAGTTGGTGGAAACAGAAACCAGAAGATTAACAAAAATGAATTGATATGCTTGATAACATATTATTTTGGTAGACATTCATCATATTCCACACAATGGATTAAAAATCAATGAATTTGAACCAATCACACAATTTATAAATTTCGCCTTTAATTGAAAATTTTTTAATTCCACTTATCAACAGATTGGACGTCCCAATATAACAAAACAGCATTCTACAGCTGAGGTGCAGGACATAAAATTGCTTGTTTACTGAAAAAATATAGGCCTAATGGCAACAAGACATAACATCTATAGGAATAATAAAGACTTGAAACGTCAATCAGCTGTGTATTGCTGTTCCTTTAGGAGGGGAGTTGGGAGTGAGTAGCATTTTGAAGGAAGTGCTTTCCTTTGGGCAGTTCCTTCCTACTTACATTCCAAATTTACAACCATGATTATTCCTGAGGAAATTGAATTGTTAAGATATAAGAAAACTGTGTATCAACAATAATCTAATATCACTTTCCATGAAAGAGCGGGAACAATTAAACAAAGAAAATAGCATTTTCTGTAAAAAGGAGCGTTAACTAGTAGCCAGGAACCTTAATAAATTGAAAAGTATAATAATAGCAACTCCAATACCATTACCATTAAAAATAAAGATATAACTAACAATAGTAATAATATGTAAATATTAAACAGTAATAATAGTTTTTAAAAATGAAAAGGCAATTACAATAATAAGATAGAAATCAAAAACCCTCACCCCGTTACGTCACCAAATCTGCATCTTACTTCCAACCAACACCAAATTCGAAGAGGACTGAGATATATGCAACAGTGTCAATGTGTGAAAATTTGAAGTGAATCGGTCCAGTAGTATTTTAGTTATTATGCACCCAGAAGGAACACAGACACACAGACAGACAGACAGACACACAAACATGTGCTACTGCAATATCCTTCACCTATCCTTCGGAGAGGCGAAGGTAATAAATAATAAACTTGGTTAATTAAAGAATTATACATAAATCTTCCTAGAAGGCATTGAAAATGCAAATATAACTGTAGACCTACAGCCTCACTTACTGTTTACATGTCATATATCTAGCCACTGTCTTATATAAACAACTGTTGCAATTTATGTATGTTAAGGTAAAAAAAATATATATCTATGGCGAGTTTATTTCCTATCTCAGCCTCTTTGATAGGGTAAAAGTGACATTCATCCGCAGACGACAATATTATTATTAAAATCACTAATGCTCTTGAAACTTGGCAGCAAGTTCATAAATAAATTCCACATAAGAAATCGGACCCTTAATGTGCCTTTCCCAGGGAAGTAAGAAACTTGTCCAGCCTTGTAATAAAATTCATAACCTTCTGATAACTTCACCCTCCTCTAAACACTGCAAGGGTAAAAAACAAAATGTTAAAAAACTTTAATCGAACTTGAATGGTCTGCCACCCAAATGTCGAATATGTGAGTAGTGCCAAGACATTTTCAATTTTGCCAAAAGCTGAGCTCATATCTGCTAATTATTAACATCTATGCTCTTAAATTAAAGATATTTATTAATTATATTTCATAAATATGCCAAAACTCACAGCAATGCTAGACGTTATATTACCAATATCAATGTTGCATTGAATTCATTTGTTGACAAGTATCATAAGTGACTTCAAGGTAAAATCATGATGACCATTATGGTGGCACCAGAAACAGTTGGCGGATGGAGTCATGTTACCTATAGATATTTGTACTGTAATGATTGCAATAATATCACAAAGATTCAGCAGAAGTTGGAATGGTCCCACCTTCAACAACAAAAGATATCTCACAAAAATCCCCTCTTCAAAACATGGCACGGCAGCAACACTAATTATACTACCTAGCTTATACAGTATTTTTCATATAATACTGTAGAAAAAAGACTACTAAGAAACAATATAAAATATAATTTTAGATATTAAATGCACACATCATTTTCCCAATTTAAACAAGGGCATAAAACATACTACCAGCGCCAATTAAATAAGCACCAACACTACAGGTTTATAAACCAAACTTTGGGCAAACTTCCAAGCCAACACCATTATCATAATTGCATCACCCAAGAAAAAGGGGGTGCTTTTATCTAGTTTAATAGCAAGAGCGATGAGGGGTACATCTTCCTCACTAGGGACTAGGTTGTTTTTTGTCTTATGGCAGTAGACCCCCAGGGATTAAGCTGAGGGAGGAGCTGTTGTTACATCAAATTTGGCATTATTATTGTATGCACTAGTGAAAGCAACATTGCTTTCCACACCAGTTGTTGGACTGCACTCTTTGACACATTAAACTGCTAATGTCAAACAAAAATCCCTTATGATATTGCAGTAAAGCACATGATAAACGTCATGAGGTTGCCAGTTAACTACTTTAAATTGCTTGGAAATGTTTTGCAAGTTCAATATCTAAACATAGACAGAATGGTTTGCTAATGCTTTAGAAGATACTGGCAACAAATTTTTAGAATTTGGCTATCTAGAGCCAATTAAGCACTGCGACAGTTTGCTATTGACCCACATTGTGCAGATAAAAACACAAGTGATGAGGCCAAATATTACAAAGCTGAGTAAGAAAGCTTTCTTTTGGAGGCGTGTGCCCTCCAAGCCCACCTTAGATATGGCACCGGTAAATACATCTATTCTGATTATGTTATTATTTTTAATGAACTTCCTATACCCTTGTAAAACATTTATCATTGCCTGTATGACAACAAAGAGGTTCCTGTAGAGGAAGAAAATAGAAAGAGTTAACACAAAGTTGAGACAGTTAATTGATGAATCAATTTATAATTATGTTACTGTACTTCCCCTAATTGATTACAGTATATGAACCATTGGTAGTCATAAATATTCTTAAAGGCAGATTCATTAATAACCATAACAAAAACCATAACAAATATGGAAGGATATTAATGTTCATAATGGATATTATTCCACTGACGATTGAAGACACTCAATTAAAAAGTTGAGACATTCGCAACAAAAACAACATTTCTTTTCAGAACCATCTATGTGTTATTACTTCGCCATGCAAACCTTCAAACAAAAAAAACTTTAAAAATTCATTTCCAGCTATTTAATTTAATTTTTAAATTTTTATTAGCTCGATATTGACAGTTATCTTTTAAAAACTAATTAGTTCAATTGCAAGATGAGTAACTGTAGCCTTGACCTTGAACTTCTAAGGATATTAACATCTTAATTGAGTTTAATTAAAAAAGATGAGTAACAATGAGAAGGTTTTTAGTTTGTTGATGAATCAAATTACTTTTAAATTTCCAAGGTTGTGTGGACGTCCATTTTGTGTTCTGATTTACAATAGTAAGAAGGAAAATCATTTAGGATATTACACAGCCGGAATCAAGCGAATGCTAATGGCACAAAAACACAGTTATTCGTTAATCCTGTCGCCATTTTGTACATACATGAATACTTTGTGTTAGTAAAAGGGTTTGCTATGTATACGTAACACAGCAATGCATTTCAGAAATTTGGTAATCACTGTGCCAACATAAATCAAAATCAAGTACAGTACAAAAATCCAAACCACAGAATATGAAAATTATTAAATATATTATTAGAATCACTAGCAGGCATCAAAAATATGCTTTTTAAAATGACCCAAATCAAATTTTGTCAAAACAAAGACAAAAATAAAGAGCGACAGTAAAGCAGAGGAACAACATTAATTTATGTTGTTTTATTTTAATATAGAATAAGATGGCTGTAAATAGGACACCATTTGAAAGGAAGTCTTTAATTAAAGTACTCCAGCATTTATTGTTGGTCACCATAACATCCTGTTAGATAAATCCATGAGTGATGATTGATGATTGATGCAAGATACCGCATCCGATTGTGTAGAAGCTACAATAGGTATATTTTAAGGGGTTTACAAATCCACAGGTTCTCGCGTGCTTAGTGTAACCATTCTGAAGGATGTAGTGCACTATTTATGCTCGCAAGGACTCGTTAAGACCTCGTTAAATTTCTTAATCACCTCACCGTGACATTGAATCTCATTATGTACTTGTTCGTTAAAATTCTGAATTTCCTACATCAAAGAAGATAACTGTTTTTCTGAAAGAAGTTTCAATGATACGATACTTACAGCCACTCTCAGCCATTTTCGTAATCTCCACCTTTTTCAATGCATGTGAATATAGCTGATGATGATGATCGCATATTAAGAATATATCAATGTGATTTTTTTCCTTAGCTCTGGATACAGGATACATTAGCAGTTATGTACACTGCATGCAACCACCAGAGAACACCGTCTCCCTACTCATAATCAATTTCTAAACAACACAATAACTAAAATAAATATTGCATTAATTTACTGGTAATTCAAAATAAACTGATGATAGTATACATCTGTTCACAATCATAGATTTTGTAGTTGGCCAAGTAGTCGTATGAATTATGTAAACACGTTGACAGTAAGTAGTAAACCATTTGCTGTGTCGCAAATTAAAAGCATAATTCAAATTTAAATTGTTGTTGCCAAAAATTAATGAAAGACAAGCTAGGAAATGAGGAAAATGAGGGAAATACGTAACAACTTTAAAATATAACAAGGTGAAAAATATTTATTATTCTATTTTATGTTAAGGTAGATTTTATGAATTTTAAAGTGTATTTAACCATAACATAAACTGCCTGTAAGTGGTGAATTAAAAAAAAAAAATGAATATAATACTTTTTTAATGTCTTAATCTGCTTATAAGTATATTTTAAACACCCTATTAATTGTATTTTAACACTGCATTGTCCATAATTTTTATATTCTACTGTATTACCAGACTTGAAGACACATCTCTACTGTATTTAAATATATGTTGAACTGAATAAAGTATTAAATTAAGATAACAGATACTTTCAGAAACATTTCTTAGAAATTACTGATTAAATAGCTTTATTTATTAAAAACTTTAAAAGGAGCTTTTTTAATAATTACACTACTAGTATGTTGGACTCATCCTTAGTAAAGGAATAACAGTATTTTTCAAAAAAAAAAAAATCCCCCCCCCCTAGAATTTAAGATTTTTTGTCAGTTTGACAAATGAAGAAAACTATTTATTATTCAAGATCTAAATACCTTCATTTGCTTTTACATGAATGGACACACCAATAGGAATCTTGTATAGAAACCTATGTATAATAGTCATTGTTATTTTAAAGCAGGAAACATATAGTAATTTCCTCATTGATGGGCTAATGCAATTAATTGTGAATGAGATAGAAAATTTATCTTCCTCCCAAACAAATTCTAATTATCTTCCGTTTCCTTTGATCTCTTTCCAAAAAGAATTAGTTAAAAAAATTACCATGACTTCTTAATAACCCCTTCTTAAAAAAAAATATGCATTATTTGATAACCACTTCAAGGGGGAATTGAATCTAAGGTTTCATGACTTACATTTAAAGCAAGGAGAATTAATTTACAGTTATGTTTTATTTAAATGTATTTAAAAAATTACATATCATTTGAAGCCGGAATGAACCTATTTCATTTTATATATACAGTATACAAGTACAGTACTGTATATATTCTATTATCATATGTACATTTGAATGCACAGTATTTCTTGTTTTAACAAACATAAAATAAAAACTGGTTTACATCTTATGATATTGTTTTTAATTATTTTTTCCTTGGTTAAGTATTAAGCAATTATAGTCAGGTTTTGAATACACTGTAGGAAATAGAAGCTGAAGGTGCAATTATTTCCTGAAAAAATTGCCTGAAGCCCAAGCGCTCAAGGCAATTTTTGAAGGAAATAATGGTTCCTACAGCTTCTATTTCCTATAGTGTCTGAAATTACTTGACTATAATTGCTTTATAAGTCAGTTACTGCTGTTAGTAGAGCGGTTGCTATGGGCCCTATATCTGTGTTTGTTGCTCAGTGAGTAATGTGCGTGTGCATTAGCTGCGCATATTAGAAGGATTTTCTTAGTAGTACGCGCACAGACACTCTTCGCACAGCCTCTTTCGCAATACTTGGCAATATGAAGAAGATGATAAATTGATTGTGGTAAATAAAGTTTATTAGGATTATTAGTTAGGCCTAACCTTCTGGCAGACATTTGTTTAATAGATTAAAATGTATTGTAAATATTGTTTTGAATTATTTCAGTGTTGCCTTATTTTTCCAATTCTTTTATACGTCAATCACCTTGTAATCTCATAGCCATTGTGCCTTTCTAGGCCATGCCGAAGATGTTCTAGGCTTTATTCGCGATGAAATATTATTCCATCGCGTTGTACTGTAGTAAAATCACCCCAGCTTTGAGCAAAAGATCGGAGGCATTATATCAATTAGTGATCAGTCAGGATCATTTTCATGTGATTTAAAAAAAATGTTATTCTAGGAATAGTAAGTGAAATAATTGAATAGAATGTAGATGATTAGAATTCCAAGGTATCAGTGGCGTCATGCTGTATGCATGTTGCATTTTCCTTTCACTTAACATTACCTACAATTTAATTACGAGACATATTTCCCTTACATACGTAGTTCATGACGGCAGAAAAAAAAGAAAAATGCAAATTCAAGGCTAGATGTTTGTTCATTACTGATGCTGTCAATTTGGTTCTTTTGAAAAGAATCTGAGTAACCATCAACAATTAGTTAACTTAAAATTAGTGAATAAAATGGACTGGCTATACCTTATGGGCATGCAGGGTTACAATTATTGCAAAGTAATATATGACAAAAGTAATCGCGTTGACTACGGCATCAGTCATTTTTCGGATAAATACCGGTATACTTATCTTCTATTTTAAGACTCATCAGGAGATCATTTGGTTTAAGTAATAGCATGATGTGAAGGAGCAATATTAGAGTATACGACCTATAAAGCATGCATATAAATTACAGTGGAAATAAACGATATCCCTATTTTAAGTCACTAAGTCAATTTGCCTCTTTGATACGATGGCAACAAATTCCCAAAACATGCGACGTTTCTCGAATTAATTTTAGTAGTGTGTGTTTCGTTCAGCAATACTTTTCTTTCTGCACAGCCTAAAGTCATTCAGAATTTGGCACTCGTCTAAAGCCAATTCTAGGAATTTTATGGTGTATCACCCTTTTCCTTAATAGAAAGGTTTAGAAATCGCACCATCTGATTAAATAGGCTGTATGTATATTAACTAACATTCATCCTTAAGTTTTCATAGACTAACAAAACTGAAACAATGTTGTATAAACCTGTTACTCAGCAACAGAGGAGGAAGAGCAATTTGAGATAGGACCTTGCAAATTTTGGTGCCACTGTCACGCAACAATCGAAGGTTACATATTGGCGCATGTCTATTTTGACAAAACTGTCACTCAGCAATTGCGGCTACTAATTTGAGAATGGAACTTACATACTTGTCACCTCTGTATCTTGGCAATTGGGGCGGATGTAATTTGAGAGCGGAACTTAAGCATATTTTGGCACCACATTCATCAGTTGGGGGGGCGGCTGCAATTTTGGAGTGGAGATTTCATAATATTTAATTAATATACATTACGTATATATAAAACACAATTACAGTTTTCCCTAATTACTCTGATTAATATCTGAGTTTAACAACTGAACACTCACAGTGTAGTTTGTATAATAATCTGACTAGCTTGAAAAATAGTACCATATTAGGGAAAAAGAATAAATGAATTGGTGAAATAAATTGAACTAAAGGTAAATCCATTGAATTTATCAACAATTTCAATTTCTCATTTATCCTTGACCTTGGTGAAGTTACTCCTTAACTAAGCAGTTTTGTAATTGATGTATTCTATTGGATTAAAGGCTGATTCATGGGTAATAAAGTTAAAATACTATGAACTCTCTGCTAAGAATACTATGAATTATAACCCATGCGCATTGTAAAGAACACAGTACCATACACCCTTTGGAAAGAGTAGGGACTGTATCTTGGTATACTGTACTATCACCACCAGAAGGACCTTGCTGAAAACAAGTCTTTGGACTTAGGTGGGTTATTTTTGAAGATCACACCAAATAAATCCTTATCCAATACAATTACAAGTGAATGACTTTAATAACAATGATAACTATAGCCAATCTCCATTTTAGGAAACATATAGCACAAACCGAAAGGTCCACTGATTAATCTCAGATAAGACAGTATAATACATACTCCAAGTATCGAAATGCACGCCATCGTGTCGGGATTCAATATTTCGACATTAATTATGTCATCATCAGACATTAATTATGTCACCATCAGGAATCATGGAATATAGCACAAACCAAAACAAAAAAAACAAAAAAAAACACAGATATTCATAACAAACTACAGTAGAACCCATCCTTTGGGACACCCCTTTTAAGGGGACACTTTCTTGGACTGAAATTGAGGAAAAGTACATCTTTTAACACTACAGGCAACCCCTATTAAGGGGACATTCTTTTTGGTCCCAATAGTGGTTCTACTCTATATTACATATGCCGAACAATACAGGAATACATAGATTCTCACACATAGATGAATATAGACAGATTGATTGGCATAGCCAGACAGATCAACATTTATTTCTCTCAGCCCCTTCTTCATCAGATATGTCTCACTAGAATAGTTGATACTACTACTGTAGAATTGTGGTAATGCAACACTTCCCTGCCTAGAAGGGTTCGAGTAAAAGATTTCTCATTGAATGCTTTATAAAATACTGTTTATAAATTACAGATAAGGGTACCATGTTGATTAGTACTTATAATACCTTGTAATATATATCTTTTATTTTGACATTGAATATTACACTTTATATGTATTTAAATATATTTATATTTATATATTTATTTTTCTGATATTTTAAACACAGTAATCCTTTTATGTTAATTTATATATTCATTGTACTCATAATGTTTGTATATTATTTATTATTGTATAGAATCCTGGATTTAGTACATATCTCATGAATAATGATCTGCTACATGGTATATCAGTATCATATGAATATTCTGAAACATTTCATAAACAAAAAAATGAATATTATACTCAATAGAGCCCACAAGGTCATATGAAACACCAATGGCAAACATAATTTTATTAGGCTATGAAACATCATTATGTACTCATTATCTTGATAAAATCAAATTTTGAGAAGCCAAATGTAGTTTAGGGGGTCATCAAAAAATTATCATACATTGTATACAGTGGTAAACCATCTATGGATTGCTAGGCAAATGTACATTAATTTAATGAGACTAAACCATGGAAGCACAGAATGAAAGACTTGCTGAGCTAAAAACAAAACCGGTTATAGAGTACCACAGTCGTGTCGTCACGACGCCAGGTGGCGCTTTCTGTTGTTACCGCTCATTACGCCTGAATGACTTCATAGGCTTTCTGGAATAGGCATTTTAAAATCTAATACTTTACCATCAAAATGTACTAAAACACAAAAGCTCACATTATATTAGTTATCAAACACACATTTAATCATCAATTAAAATTTACAAAGAAAAAGTAAGATACAACATCTTAATAATCGTTAGAATTTGGGATCAATGGTTTGTCAGTGGTGAAAAAGGCGCCCAGTTGAACACATTTTTGCAATGAGAGCAACGGAGTAGTATTACATGGTATCGTGACGTAGTTCTCTACGGAAGATAAATTCAATTCCTACAATACTAGCATCAATTCATAACAATTAACCTTAATGATATTTCTTTGCATGTGAAGGACACAGTTAAAAGAAAATATATCTTATTTTGATACACACTATAGTGACAGTGACAGTGCAAAATTTCCTTTTAACTAAAAATTTGGTCATTAGCCATATCAATATGGGCTTTGCCATTTTCATTCACTGAGACCAACTTCTTTGAAATGCCGCCTCATAAATATTAAGAGGCACATGTTCAAAATACATTACCATAGTGAACAACACAATTACACCTGCTATTGTCCTTTGCTTATATAAATAATAGAGAGTTAATTAATTTGTTTTCCTGTTGTGTTATTGTATATATTTGATTCTGTTGATAAATTTGAAATAAAGTTTATCTTAATATGTGGCAAAGACAGCCAAACCAGTCACTCGTCGCAAATCATGTTTCAGAGAAAATGGCCAAAACATCCTGGAATGTCAAATTTTTAAAAATCTATTTTATTGCACTAAACTAACCTTTATATATCTATAAATCATGCTATTTTGTTATTTTCTCCATTTTCAATGTTAAAACAACACTTTTTAAGGATTTGATGATAGTTCTGCATGGGAAATGCTCGAAAATTATAAACTTTGAAGGCTGATTTCTTATATATTGTTCTTTAAACAGGTGCATGTTTAAACGCGTGCGATATCTGTGTGCAGTATTACCTTGGTAACCGTGTGTAGCAGGGGTCCTACACTGTAGTAATACCTGTGATTATGTATGCGCTTGTTTAAAAAAACATATAATATCTGTGTGCAGATGTGATATATGTGTGGAAACACACATATGTGTGTAGTATTTATGTATCTGCTTATTTAAACACACATATCTGTGTGCAGATGTGATGTTTGTGTGCAAACACACATATGATATCTGTGTGCAGTAATACATGTGCTTGTTTAAGCACACATATCCGTGTGCAGTTACACTTGTGATAACGTGCTGTGTGAAGACATACATGTAATGTCAGTGTGCAGACACATCTGATGTCTTTATGTGAAGATACACATGTGTATTGACAAATGTGATATCTGTGTAAACATACTGTATATGTGATGTTTGCATGTAGGCACTCTTGTGATGTCTGTATGCGTGCACCATGTATACATAGTCAATGTGTAGTCAACGATGTCTGCTTTAAAGCACAGATGAGGAATTAGTCAAAATCGAGAAAGACTTACTTCCTGGTAAAGGCTCCTCATCACCGGTGGCCTCATATCTCTGGTAAGTGAATTTCTGGGGTGTTGGAAGTGGTGTGGGGGTATCGCTTTCATTACGTGCCTCTGTGGCGGTCTTAATATTCACTGCAACAACATTAAAAATTTGAGTGCACAACACAAGAAAACAGTAGTAGAAGTACAGTATGTTGACATGGGAGTTGACATGGAGAGGGGGGGGGGGGATGAAGGTTAAGTGAGAGGGAGAATGAAGGTTAAGTGAGAGGGAGAATGAAGGTTAATTGAGAGGGGTCAAGGGTAATTAATTATAAATCTTTGGCTCAGTAGATTTCCGAAGAGAGAGGGGGAGAATGCAAGATTTTGCATGTTCATGTTCCTCCATGCTTACCTATAGATATGGCACTGAAGAAAAACAATTATACCATATGATTAAGGGTACAAATTTTCCGAGATAAAAGTGAGTGTTATGTATAAAATCTTAAATTTAACATAATTACACAGTTCCTAATATTGTGGTCTATAAGCACAATCTTTTCTACCTAAACCATAAAATCCACCCCCCAACCCACCCTCCTGACCACAGGTTTGTCTGGATCCCTGGCTGAAAGTCCTAAGCGTCCCTTTGGATCCTAATTTGTTGCCCTATTTTTAAAATTAGAAGTAAAAAAAAATTGTATTTGCTTACATAATTCTCAAATTCTTATGTTATCAGTTGCTTTGTACAGTATTTGGTTAACTGTATATCATCTCCCTCTGATAATCAGGTTTTTATACTTTATATTAACTGTCAAGTGTGGTTAAGAATGTCCACAAAATTATGTTTGCTTCAAACCTAGTAATCAACTTGCAATCTGCTTTTTATGAGCATTATTTCCTAATGATCTCCACATTTTAGTGTGAATTATAACATTTATGAAAATTAGAAATAAAAAAAAAATATGTTCACCTGTTAATTTTGGCTTGGCAGGCTGGTTCTGCCTACGATGCCAGATGGAATCTTTACTGTGTTGCCTTTGTGCCCGTCTGCGTTGCATTTCCTGTTTCGCAGATGCCATGTTATTGGATGTTGTTGCCTGTTCCATATCAGTGTTATCCATTGATGGCCCAGTAACTTCATTGACAGTCTCTTGGGTATTTGTAGAGGTTGGATTTTCAGTTTCATGAGCACCATTTTGTATAGGTGTTGTATCTAGTCTATTATTCTGTTCTGATGCTTTAGCTGCTAATATGGGGTTCTCAATTGTTTGTGATGGATCCTTTTGACCAGAGTCAGACTTAGCTACAGCAGCATTAACATTGGAAGCCTCAGGGGTAGAATTCGTTTCCTGTGGAGTAGCTGTGGACGGGCTTGGTGAAGAGCTCCCTTCTGCTGGATTACTCCAGGACCTCATCCGTAATTTTCTGATCTCTTCCTGGATTTCCAGTTGCAATTTGATGTCGCTCTCTGTACGATGACGCTGGTCTTTGACATTTTCTGCATCTCCATTGCTGACAGCCTCTTTTACTGTATCATTCATTAGTTCTAAGTTCTCTAGGTTCTTGTTTATGCTCATTTCATAATCACTGTTTTGGTCTGGCTTATGTTGACCTTGAGGATTTTCTGTATCAGTACTCATTTCTATTTCTGCTGCACTAGTCGGATGTACGGTAGGTTGACCTTCAGTTGCCCTCTCTACCCTCTCTTTTTGTGAGTCATTCTGAGCTAGAGCGCCAGGGATCAAGGATGTCTCTTCAAGTGAGGGGGGTGACTGTTCATCTGTAGACTGGGTAGTTGTTTCAAACCCTTTCGTTGACTCGTTCCTAATGGTGGTTGTCTCCACTAAGTGGCCTGGTGCATTACTCTGAAGAACTTCCGAGCCTACTTTACTTCCTGCGTTGGATCCACTGTCAACACTTTGAGGCAAATCATCAACATTCGGTCTGGTTGTTTCATTAGTGATATTACTCGCATTTCCTGCAATCTGATAATGTGATGAGATGCAAGCAATGCTTTGAACGTCAGCCAGACTCTTACTAGAGTCTCCGGCTGCATGTGACAATTCTTCATGTGTTACATCACTGGTGGACGGTTGCGTATTCGGGGTAAGTGGCTCTTCCGGGTCACTATTACTTGATGGGTCACTGGACCTATCATGGTGAGAATGATTTACTTGTTCATGATTCTCGCTACTAGAATGAGCAGCATTATGGGATTGCGCCGTTGGAGATCTCGGTCTGATGTTACCAGCTGAGTCGAATACAGGTAGCATGAGTTGTGGTACAGATACCGAACGACTAACAGATCTCGTTGAAGAAGCTCTTGATAGATTACCATTTGGAACAATAATATCTATGGAAGATAAAATAGAAAACTTGATAACCAGACAACAAATAACCTTATAAATATAAATATAATATAAATATTTAAAAAAAAAACCTAAAACATGCTCAAGACAAAAGAAAATCAGGGAGAGGATAAACAATTTAGCTGATATTGGACCATTTACCAAATGCGCTGCATAAGCGTTGCTGTTGAAACTTGAAAAAGGGAGGGAAAAACTGTTATAAATAATGTTACATGTCACCACCACATGAAAATGCTAATATCATAATGAGCAAAGTATAAACTATTATGTACTGTTAGAAAGTGTTTAATTAACCTAATTAACGTTTGTTACTCTAATTTCCACCATCAGTTTCACACTTGCGTTCTTCTGATACTGGTACGGGCATTTATAATGCACCTTTTGCTTGCGGTTATAAAGCGCACGCCGAATCTCATTGTTTTCTTTATTGTTAATTGATTTAGGCATTGTCATTTGGGTAAAAATACAAATTTACATTTTGTACTAAGTGCACAACCATTAACAAATTTTAAGGATGTCATTATAAACTTAACTCTGTATTTCTTCCTGCTCTAGAAATTTGTCAAAAGTTGAGTTTAACCATAGGGTATCTGATTAAAGCCCCAGAGTAAAACATCTAGAGGGATTTTATGATTTACTGTACATATCACAAAAATAGTGCTTTTAGAACACAATATCAGGAATCACAATCAAAATAAATTTGATTGGATCTGTAAATATATATTTATATGTAAATAAACATAATATATATGACCTCAAGTCGCACCTAACAACAGAGACCGGAGCCCGTTCTCCCACTGCTTTCCAAGTGACAAAAGGGACAGGTGATCAGCAGATCCCAATGATAGAGGTCTAACTATTATGATTTCTTACAGTAAGTAGTGAAAGTTGACGGAAACCAAAGTGATTACAACTACATATCAACAGTACTAAACTTGAAGTATGGAGGCCGTAATAGGAAAGCGTGTGAGACCAAAATCTTAATGAAAAGTATTTCTATAAGACCCCGGAGACAGCCAGTAATTAGCCTAACAAGCGAGCCTGGTAGGCTTGATGTATCACTTCCTTACATGCTAGGTTTCAAAGTCAGCGTAATGGCTACCATGTGACAAAGCCAACTTAATGCATCTGCTGGCAAGCTAAGGGAATAATGATGGGGAAGTTGCAAGAAACAACTTGAGTAACATGGCCCCACAGACGGATATGAACTTGTGGTGGTTGGCTTAAAAGTCACGGCTTTCCTGTTTAAATTTAATAGATTACAATTCTCCATGCAGTACAGCAACAGGGGCACATAGACCAAAGAATGGACAAATTAAATTCAATTTGCAAGCTGAAGAAATGAACCATAAGGCCAAAAAAAAAAAAAAAATGTTGTGTTACCCCCGGCGACCAACCAAAAATTTCCAAAAAATCAGGTCGGCATTTTTTTTTTTACCTTTCACTCAAGTACAAATTAAAAAAATACCACTTCCAAAATTAACATTTAGAACATAAAATCTAATTTAGCAAAATCGGGTCATAGATGTACGCTTAAAATCAGGTCATAGATGCACGCTTAAAATCGGGTCATAGATGCACGCTTAAAATCGGTATAATACCGAAGGCATAATTTTAGAGAACCAAGCGTGACGACAATGTATGCACGCATCATCGGACCTCTCGCTCACTCTGAGCTGTCAAGCCGCGACCAGATCTAGGGGTAGCCTTACTACTGTACAACTAGTGGTTGCAAACACAAAAGAAAAAGTGAACACTAGAGCAATGAAAGACAACTAAAGAACAATGAAAATGAATCAAAATCTACATTGAGAGATGGCGGTAAAAAAAACAAAAACCTGTTGTATGCCCATACTGTATATAGTCACGATGTGCCTATATATGGTCATGATGTGATGTCATCATGACCTTATTTAGACATGGCACATGTTTTTGTCATAAAATTTGATAGAGACGGTTCTTCAGTAGAAACCACGACTTCTAGCTGGCCACGTTTATTAACTATGATTCAAGCATTGAAGTACAGTACTTTTGAATATTGCCACAAGAAATTGTTGGTCCAGAATTGGGATGATGTTTTCGAATGCAGATGAAAATTTTAAGTTATGAGGAACATAATTTTGCTGTGATGACAACAGAACTGAAAGTGTGACAGTATTTGCAACAGGATTGAACATTTGCACATTAGTGTAAAACGTTTGTTGGTGTTTGGTTACGGCTTCGAGTGTAAAGAAAAGCAAGTGATCATGTGATCGAAAGATTCCTGCTAAGGTTGTGGCAGTAAATAGACTTAAGATTAAGACAAAAAAATAGTATTTTATATCTTGCAAAGACCAAATATTATGGTTCCTGATGACATATATGTCGAAATATTGAATCCCAACATGATGGTTAGAACAGCCAAACTAAAATTTACACACTAATTGCTGATAAGAACCAGCTGTCCCACTCCTCATTGGAATTTTATTAGTCATATTTATTTTTAAATGTTATTATTTCTAATAGAAATTATTTGAGCTTTGCCTATGCTGGGCAACCATTGATTACTTGAGGTTGTTGCTGTTGTATTGTCAATTTTGTTAAATTACAAGCAATATACATTTAAGTGATGTCATTTCCAGATACTCTGTGGAAAATACTCAAACATTTAATTATACCATTGAACTGTTCATTTAAAAATAAAGTTACAACAGTTTACAAAATAAAACACATGTCAAATTCAGTGTTTGCTGATTTAGAATTGACTTTTTACTATGACAAATTCAAGGCTCAAATAAATTAAGTTTTTTGTCTGTTAGTAGCACCTGTTATGATGGAAAAAATGAAAACTACAGAAAGTTGAGGGGGAAAATGATCGCACCTGTCACTGCCACTGAATCTCCCAATGTTCTTTCTTCCTCAAAATTTGTCAATTCATTAACTAAACAGTTTACATTTCAAAATTTGCATTCTTTTCAACCATGAGATGAGATCTTAAGCAAAGTTTCTTTATCTTTTTTATGTATACAGTATCTAAATTTAATTAATCTCAATGTGCAATAAACATTTTTTTGTCTTGTAAATTTTATTCATTATTAAGAAATATTGTAAATATGCTATAATTAAATATAATTAAATTTTGAAATCAATTTTGTAATGAGAAATTTTCTATTTTAACAAACCAAATAATTTAAACTAACCTTTACTGACAGTTTCAATGTTCATTCCACAAACACCATCTTCAGAGTGATGGCTCTGTTTTTAAAGTCAGACTCCGGAGGAAAAAAATTGTTTGATATGTTGTAGATCTGATTTTTCGAAGACAGAAAAAAGTTGTTTGACGAAGAACTGAGGAATGGTTAATGAGATACAGATTTTTGAGTATTTAAAAACTGGGGGAAAAAGGTGTAAAATTGGGCAGTTACACCCCTTTTCCCCCCAGTTTTTAAATATTCAAAATTCTGTATCTCATTCACCGTTGCCCATTTCTTCGTCAATCAACATTTTTCTGTCTTAGAAAAATCAGTTCTATAAAATATAAAAAATTTTGTTTCCCTCCGGAGCCTGGCTTTAAGCAAAACGCACACCAATAGGTGGGGGTCGCTCAACAATAGGGTCATATACGTGATTTCATCGTTGTTTATGTGATGCTACTATTTGAATAAATAAATGAATAAGTTCTAAGAGCACCCTCTACATA
The DNA here is from genome assembly GCF_011630105.1 of Anneissia japonica. Lineage (NCBI taxonomy): Eukaryota > Metazoa > Echinodermata > Crinoidea > Comatulida > Comatulidae > Anneissia > Anneissia japonica. The sequence continues at coordinate 781,710 of NW_022683792.1, read as the reverse complement.
TTTCACCTCAAATAATCACTTTTTTACTACATTATTTGGTGGCAGTCAATGTGTGCACAAGTTTCACACACAAAAAATAATTGGATCAGGCAAAAAACAAATGTAATGCAAACAATTTTAAAGCCTTTTACAATTGTCTTGTAATAATTTTATGCCTACATAAATAATAAAAAATAAGTACAGTCATAATTTTCAAGTACTACAAAACATGTACTCACCTTATTATCATGTTAAATGTTATAATAAAACCAAAATATATCTATTTAACAAGTCCTGACATGTTCTCACACTTAATGCCAAAAGTGCACAGTGAAGCTAACCACTTAAGCCACTGGTTAAATCACCTGACATGGTGGAAACATTTACCATAGATACACAAATTAAACCAATTCTCACCAACCTAGAGTTGCGCATCAATTATTCTTAGTTATTTTGCAAGTAAAATGTATTGCAGCTTATGTTACTAAACTGCCAGCTAAAATGCAATTACTCACATTGTAGCAGTAGGTACTTACCATTTTCAGATTCTTCTAAGTGGATGTGGAATGAAAGAGTTCCGGTGATAGGATCCGAGGGGTGATGCTTGTTTAAATTGACATGGACAGAATGATTGCTGGTGAAAGAAAATATGATAACATGAATATATATATATTTTATATCTTTTTACATCACATTTAGATTCTAATTATTATGAGATAAAAATCAAATTTAGCAGCAAAAATGTACTATGGAAGTTGTTGGAACAGCATTTGTAAATCAGGCTCTTAAATTTAAGGTCAAAGTTTAAACCTTTCAATATGTATTTTGCTTCTTGGGCAAAATAGTAAGTCTATGTTTATCCCTTTCTACCTAATTTAGTATATGGTAGGATGCTGTAAGAGTGGAATGTATTGAACATTCTGTTGATGTTCTGTCTCATTTTTGGTGCATTGAGACTTGTATAATGCACCTTATAAGTCAAAGATTGGATTGGATTGGTCAGTGCCCAGCATGCTGGAGTACCACTATAAATATTTCCCAGGGAATGGAGAAGGTAGACTGGGAAATTAACAATTCTGAAGATGATCTTCAGAGAGTATAAATGGACAAAATCTATTATGAAATTAGGAAACATGATATGATCAGGTGTATATATTATTTTCTTTCATTATTGCATAATTAATGCTGTTAAATATAATAATGAAAGAGAATTTGAAAAGCATGATTTTTTTTAAATGCTATATTCTCATACTTTTCTGCTACTCGTTGTAAGATGGTTTCAACAGTCATGGTGACTTTGCCAAGGAAACGGCTGATGATAGGCCGACTCTTTGTAAATTTATCCTTCACCTCAAACTCAATCGAATCGGTTAAAAGTGCTTGCAACTTAAATGTCTGGGGGAAAAAAGAAAATATAATATATCAAAATCTTGAAGAATGATTTGTAAAATATAAAAAAATAAATAAAAATAAATTAAACATAGTATAAAGTAAATATCAAAAAAATAAATATATATAAGTTGAGAGAGTACCTTCGTTTCCTTCTATAAATTTTTTAGAATTATGAACTTACATTACAGAAATTACATTACAACCAAAATTACAAGCAATGTACCTGCTTACTCTACAACACACATACAGTCTGCTACCACTGAGGGCAGCATCATATCGCTTCATCTTATACGCAGTGATATTTAAATGATTAAACCAAAAATGAAAGCAGACTGATCAATCACTGTCAGTGATTATAATTTAGATTCACATATTCTCATCTCATTTGCAATATTTCAGCCTTTAAGCTCCAAACATTAAATATTTAAGACAATGCACACTATGGGCTTCAAAATTTAGATTAGATTATAGCTAATTTTTAGTACATAGATACATATATTTATTGTTTTCTTGTCAAAGTATATAAACATCAACTTCGCAAATTTCAACATTAACGACACAAAAAACTTTGACCTGTTCTCCTGACTGCATGGTCATATTTTGATTAAAATGCTACCTGTAATAATTCATCCAGTCGCTTCAGATGCAATACACAACAAAATGAGCGCTGATGATGTTATACAATTTGTGAGGCTTCAAAATTATGTTTATTTGAGGGAGATACTTATTTAATCAAAGGCTACAGTAAGATGTCAACATCAAAATTCTATGACTATGACCATGACCATATATTTTTAAAGTTGAAGGTAAAATGGAGAAAAGATTTAAGAATCATGTAGAAAGGTATTTACAGAAAAAACAATAGACATATACAAGTATAATTGCAATAAATTAATTAAATTAATTAATTAATTTGGTACAATGATCGTTGTATCAACTGGCAATTTCTCACCTGATTTTCCCATGATGGCATGACCGTATTCTGCGCGGTTGCAGTCCTATAATGCTGCTCATGATGGTTTAGCTTCGGGCTTTTCTTGCGTACAGGTTTCACCGACAACTTTACGTAAGGATCAGGGTTGAAGAACATTCCCTTTTTTAGATTCTCAGCATAAACTTCTGCAAATTTGAAAATCATTATGTTGAACACATTACTTTAACACTTAGCTATTATGATGTGTCTATAAATAGTAAAATATATTCTGTTGAACAATTTATGTGGTTTTGTATTGTTAGCAATAAATATTGTAGAACCAGAACCACTTTTACTGTCTTGTTTATATTATAAATCTTTATATAAACAAAATTACTACAAACTTCTTATGGTAACATTACAATTATTAAGTAATTATAAATATTATTATAGTAATTATTACAACCTACAATTATGTGATTTTCGAAACCTACAACATTAATAACAATAAAAATAAAAAATCATTATAATTATAAGAAATATTCTAAAAAAAATTAATATAACATTAATAATCATAATAATCGATATCTAAAGAAAACTACATACAGTTATAATTATTATCAATACTATTTTTACACCCATCACTGTCGCCATCACATAATTCCAATTATGCTGTGTAAAGAAAACCAACATTTTATAGCAAAGTATTGTAACTGTTTATCACCTGGGAAATTTTATGTCTACAACATTGTTAACTCACTTGATACTGTAATTGTATAAAGGTGATCATCTGCTTCTAAATCATCTGAGCTAGAATCAAAGCTGTCGTTACGCCCGTCGTGATTGAAGATAGTTATAATGGGCGAGACTGCGCGTAGTTCACCTGAGTTACCATGGTAATACCTATAGCACACCTTTGTCACAGCTGAAAGTCAATCAGATATTATTATATACTGTAATCCTTCAATAAATATTCAATTTTCTTCTTGATTAACTTTATGCATGAAAATATGAAAATAATATGCATAACAACATAAAATTTACATAGAAGCTTTTAAAAAGAGTAAAAAAATCATAAAATACACTTGTATTATGTCAAAAAAGCAAAAGAAAAACTACAGTAAAAAGTGGAGTACAGAAAGACAAATAATAAATAAAACAATTAAAAAAAAAATCTAATAATTAGAAAAAATATTTTGCCTGCTTTCGCCATTACAAAGTTGGGGGAGACTGTTGTAAAAAATCCAGTACTTGTAGGAAACACCTGCCCATAATATTTTGTTTTTATATACGTTTGAAATGTTCATAAACCAGGCGAATACTTAAAAACTAGAAGGTTTTACAGTACTTCATACACTATGTATTACACCAATGTTGCTAAAAGATGATTTCAAAATTGAATGTAAACATGAATTCCCTGGTAAGAGATTAACCCTGTTAATATCAATGTTTACTGAACTATAAATTGAATCATATGATACAGTATGGAGAAAGACCTCTCAGTAAAAGTTTGTAGTTATATTATAGTACTGTACAATAAATATCTTCATCCATGATAAAATATATACATCATCATATATATCATCATATTATTACCATTTTAATTATTGCTTCAAACGGTTTTCATAAGAAGCAGTTCTCTATGCCTATATGCAAATTAAAACAAAAAAATAATGTTAAATTGAATGCTTTTTAAAACCTTTAAAACATTTCATTTCATGTGCTGTTTTTTGAACCATTGCCAAATGGGCAGAGCAAAGAGATTTCATAATCGACTACATAGTCTGATAAATACGACATCCTTGTTGATATCAAAGTTTACTGTAGGTTGCTGCTGATTTAAAGCCCCATTCCCGGCAAAATTTCACTAAAAACTGACCTTTTTTTTAGAAAATATGCATTTGCATTACTCCAATTTTTATAAATCATGGAAAAATATTGGCATGAATTTTAGTTTTACGCAAAAGAATAAAAAAAATGAGAAATACAGACTATTTCTCATAAAATATTACCATTTTCTGGACAAATTCAGAGGTTGTAGATCGCATCCACTGGAATACTCTCGCTTTTATTTATACTTTATACAGTCAATAAAGTGCGCCCTCTCTAATGAGATTCGTTTTTGTACTTCGCATCTCGCACAATGCGGTCGTTCGGTTAGGCTGAGATATGTATGTTTAAGTGTCAAAATCTCAGTCAGAATCAGTTTTTTAACAAATTTGAAATAATTCCTGTGAAATATTATATTCACAAGTGTCAATTACTAGCAACGGAAAATATCATGTCGGCCGTTTTTATGTGTGATAACAGAACCTAAATCGAGGTAAGGCTAGGCCTAGCCTAGCAGCATTGGATAGGCTAATGTTTTCAGCGCCTATGATATTTCTTCTCACGACCTATCGCAAAATCAACATGAAAAATTCATCCGCATTGATTTTTTGTGTTCCACACAAAAAATCAAATTTCAGTCTTATTTTACATTTTTTTCATTCTTAGGAATGTCTAAATTCATTTAAACTAGCAATTCCGTATTATATTTATAAATCTTTATAACATTATACAAAAATTAGATTTTTCTTAAAAACTGAAATTTTGCCGGGAATGGGGCTTTAATGTCTTCAAAACAATGCAGCAAGGAGCTGTAAAACAATTCTCTTGACCAATATACTAGTTGCAAACATGAAAAACAATCACAGGACATGAAAACTTGTCATGTGTTCACTATTAAAAACTGTATTGGATGTGAATTGGGTTTATTTCAGTGTGAAACATACCTTGAGGATAACAAACAAAAGTCTGAAAATTTTTATATCCAGTGGAGCCTATCAAGTGGTAAACAGAGACAATATTCTGCCCATTTTGTTTCGAAGAATGTACTGCGTTCTTTAACATGGGCCATATTTCACACTGGACCAATGATATTAAAATCTCTTCTGAAAGACTATTGAAACTTGTATTTTTTTAACCCTCCACAAACCCAAGGAGAGTAGCAATGGAATTGACACTGTTACGAGGTTTAATATAAAGAATCTCCATGATTCAGTGCACACAGTATCCAGACCACCAGCTTAGCTATAAGCAACATGAAAAAATATGCATAACGTTCATTTGCTACTAGACAGTTTGCCAGAATCATTTTGATTTTCAAGCAATTTGTTCCTACAGTAGGCCCACTCATCTATAGGCTAAGCAATTCTTCAGGGAAAATTTGACTGATGCGACTAATGATTATTTCAACTATAATATCCCTTCTCTACTTTAAGGTAGTCACCTCTCAGCACTTTCACTGGAATCCTATACTTTATGCTATAACCAGATATTCTTGTTGGATGATTAAAGGTGATACTGCACCCAATATATATTAACAGTTTCATGTACATTTATTTTCATTATTTAATTAATTATACCAATCATCAGTAGCTTTAATGTCAGTCATGTATTTTTTGTTGCAACAAAATCACTTTAGTTAAACTTATACTGAATTATGAATGTACTGTATACCCAAAAACACATTAGATGCATAAAACATTAAAATCAAAGGTAATCAGCATGTGTAGTATTAATACATTTCTGTATCCGACAACACATTGCCCATGCAGATACTGTACTTGCTATTCTTTGAATATACCTTTATTTAAATAATGACATAGTATCTATCTTCCTAGAAGTTATTAATTAGGAAATGAAATTGTTTCGCTTCTTAAATTATAGGTTGTCTACTGCATACTTGAAATTGAGCCAGCGATTTTTTTTTAATTTCTAAAGTAACCTATGCACAACGTCAAAGCCTCATACAGATAGCAACTGAATATTTTAAATGCCATGAGCCAAAAAAATTGAAAATAATATTTAATCTGAATTACTTAATTTTTGAAGTTATAGTATCAAGCTTTCTAAATTTCAATGAGAAGAGTTTTCTCGCTAAGTAATGAACGTACAGTAAATACTGTTCACAATTTTTGCATACAGGTGGACTTTTACATTGACTGTTATTTAAAATTACTAAAAAATGTTTGTATTAATATATCACTGTCAGTGAATAGATTTTTTTAAAATCTGTGTATCAACAGAAGTTAAAATAACTTATTTGAATCTTTTACATCTATAATAATACTTTAGCATTTACATAGCACTCCTTACCAGAGTCTCAAAGTGCTTAAAAGGTATTGTATACACTATGGAAAAAGGTGTGTTTTAAAGTAAAAAATTTGAATCGAGAAAGAGATGCAGATGATGGTCGGAAGTTGGTTCAAAAGAATAGGTGAAAATGCATAAAAGCCTTTGGGGACAGATTAAGTTTGTTTTTGGTGAATACAGATAGTATGAAAAAATCAAGTTCAGAACGAAGGCCGGCATGTAAAAGAGTACATAGAGTTATAAAATGGAGCAGTACTATGTAGGCATTTATAAGTCAGAGTTACTGTAGAAAGTGATGCGTTTATGAACTGGTAACCAATGAAGCCATAAGAGTCAGGGTGTGACACTGGTAAAATTTCCTCTCTCAGAATATGAGTTTTGCTGCCCTGTTCTGAATAAGCCGGAGACATTTTGTTTCCTTATCAAATGAACCATGAAGTAGAGAATTGCAGTAATCGAGACAGGGCAGTACTAAACAGCGAAACAAAATTATGGCAAACGGATTTGTATTCAATGTTTTAGTTGCATTTTAAAGATTTACCCCTATCTTAAGACTGTGATTGAACAGGGATCCATCAGCATAGCAAGGCATGTTGAATGCAAAAATACTTGTATTGTGAATTGTGATAATAAATGTCCTAGGTTTGTCAGATAATTGGCAAATATATCCTCGCATGTCAAGGCACATATATTTAAACAGTTTGTCATCGCTGCCCATGTCGGCACAAAGATTTGGACAGAGGCATAATCTAGTTCTATTTTGGTAACAACAATGAATTCTGTATCATCAGGCAGCCATTAAGCCAAAGACAAACAACCAAATACATAAAAGGAGACTGGCCAGTATAATAACACATATATTAATTTTAGCTTCCATAGCACTATACCTTAAATTAATATTTTTAATTACTGAAAGTGTTGAGATTTTAATACGTCAGTTGCTTTTCAGTCCAACGCTGGTTTTGTAAGAAAATATGAATTACACATTACAGGCTACAACTAACCACATGGGACAGTTTTACAATTTTAGGTTAAAAAGAAAACTACTCTTTTCATGCAGCAACTGAAATTTTCTCTCAATTTTATACAGTTAAACTTGCCTAAGTCAACATTGCTTATTAAACTCAAATAATTTCTAAGGCAATCTTATTTTACATGCCAAATTGTTGTGTTTTCCATTAATTAACTATCTGTAAGTTATCTAAATAAAATAATTTTTCAAAGCCATTTTGGATACGACTTGGGTAAATTCAACTGTATTTACTGAAATTAAATATAACAAGTATAAAATAAAATTTGGTATGGAAACTCTACACCATCAAATTGTTTCTTAGTATTTGATGTATAGTTTCTTGGAAAATAATGCAAAACAAATAATCTGCACAAAGTGATGTCATGGTTTAATGAACTTAAGTAGCTGTGGTATTGAAAATTAAATGCCAGTCAATTTTCAGAAGATCGATGCTCTAATGTAGTGGCAGCAGCCATGTTTATATCAAAGCTTTTCTTCAGCTCAATGTAGTAACAGTGGTAACATTCTACAGAACAGTACAGTAGTAACATTCTACAGTATGCAGTCTAACTACTTTATTATATCTATGCAACTTGAACTTCACTACATGAGATGACTAAGCAAAAATGGCTTGCCTGCTTTTAATTTTTTTTTTAGCAATTTGAGCATTTTTCAGAGCCTAAAAACGCAACGTACAGCACGTAACATGCCTGTTTAGAGAAAAATAACTTTTTATATGTAGTTCTGGTTACACACATGCATCCCTACTACAATAACATATCGTTCAATATGGTAACAATAAAATTAATATTAATGATTATTTTAACAAGTACATCGTTTCTACAAAGAATTACTCTTACCCTTTCGGAAGTTTGTATTTCTATCTAGGTCCCACACCATCTGTCCTTTGCGGGTTCCAGTCACTCCTCGGTTTTGAAAGTCAATAAAATTTGATGGGTTCATCTCCTCTGCAAAAGTAATTTTAAAAATATATATATTAAAGATACTGGGACTTTTTTTTTTCTAGTTTATTGAGCTTAGTAACATTTCTTTGTTTGTTTTGTTTGTTTATTATTTATTACTCTCATTATTATATCAAAACAGAAAACTAGTACATAAAACACACACAAATATGAGAGCAAGTAGAAATCTATGATGCTTAACAATTTCACAACTTTCCTTTCCTACTTAGATTATACAAAAAAAAAAATCGTGACCAGCAAGTTATAATTAAACACCTTTATTTTCTTTTATCCTCTTTATTATGGCCTAACCTATGAACATCTACTTGCTATTAAAACTAAGTCTATAAAACTAGAAAAAAAAAGAAAAATGGTAGGCCTATTAGAAAAAAATTAATAAATAAATGATGCTAACCAGGATTGTTAAGTAACAGGTAATGAACATGCCCTCTGGATCAGGTCCATCAATAATTACCCTCTGAATTCTTGCATAATTAACTTGCATAAAAAATGAAATGAGATAGCGATAAAATAAACTTTTTAGTTTGTACAAAACGAGAACTTGCAAGGAACCCTGTCAAATCTTTTGATACCAGCATAGATACAGGGTAACGGTTCATACGTTTTTAAACAGGCAAATTTCCAGGACAATTCCAGGACATTCAAGGTCAAATTTTCCAACTTTCAAGGACACAACATATAGCTTAACAGTAAAATATCGGCGATTTTACGACTGATTATAAAACATATGCTGTACTACTTTTAATTTCATGTTAGTTGAGTGTATATTAAGTTTGATCAAACTCTAATTCGGAGGCGATGGACCTGTCTCTTTTTCTCACGCTCGTGGGAAATTAAGTTTTTCTCACGATAGAAAATTTGATTGTAAGCAAAGGAATTCCCATGAGTAGGAAGTACCGGTAAAGTAAGGCAGGGGTATCGCCTACAGTGAAGTAGAATTCTCTCCTCGGCAACATAAATATGCGCGTACAACAATGGTCTTATCTTTGCTTAAACGTGACAGTTTCTTTTGTGGTACCAATGCGCCCGAATAACTCAATTCTTTTGTGGCACCGCAGGGTGGGTTACCGCCTGTCCAGGGTTGTTGTTCAGCGAACAGCTGTGGCGAAGTTGACATGTACAGTATATACAGTAAAACAATATAGCCTTTGATGGGTGTACGTTGCGGAGACGTTAATGCATCTCATTTCATATATATTTAGGACCTGTTCAATTGATTGGAAGTTTATTATTTCAGTACTGTACTGTTTATAACACAGGACAGAAAGCAAATAACATCATAGCAGATGTCAAGAAAGTTAACGATTATGATTATCAATGTCTGAATTAAAATTAAATGCAAACATAATTAATATACAAGATTTAAAAAAAAAAGCACCGCCTTTACTAAAACATGACGAACAACTCCATTCACTGAATCACACAAGTTTGTCTGAACAAGCCAGTCGGCCATTTTCAGCAATGACATTCTTTCTGTCTTTGATAACATTCCTGAATTGGCGGCGCACAAAGACTTGACCTGATTCTCTCAAGAGTATTGTGGGAACCCACTTGTGGGAACGTTTCTCATTCAATTTACTGTTACTAGGCAACTTGTAGTACTGCAATTAATGATAAAATTTCCAGGACATTCAAGGAAAATCTTAAATTTATAGGACTTTCCAGTACTGAAAAATGCTCATTTGTTTTTCCAAGACATTCAAGGAATTTAAGGATTTAAGATTATCTCACTTTTGGCCTTCAGAATTGAATTGCTGAGCATACATTTGACAAATTGGTTCCACCTGTTATCTTGTAGGACAATTCGGAAAGCTCGGGGAGAACTCTTTTACTTACTCGTAGCAGCTCTGAACTCGTGGCGCTAGATTTGAACATGTTCAAAATTAGCGCCACGAGTAGACAACTCGTAGTAAACTTGTAGTAAACTCAAAGAACTCGTAGTAACTCGTAGAGTACCCCTACCTAGCTCGTACACTACTCTGGATACTCGTCGGCAGTTTTGTCATCTAGGGGCATTCCACAGTATTTTTTTTTGTCACGGACGGGACATTTGCAGACTTTTACATGCAATAGCTTTTTAATGACAACCTTTAAAACTTTAAAATAACATTAAATAGTAGCCCACAAACCTTATGTATATTTTTTGAAAAAAAAAAAGTTTAAAAAATATTTCCAAGATATGTATATTTTACGATGAATGACTGTCACGGACAGGACGCGAAAAGGACATACAAAATGAAGGTGTTTATTCAAATAAATAATTCTCCTCACTGGAAAGTGACTGAAGACTAATTCCAGTAAAATATCGGCGATTTTACGACTGATTATAAAACATATATGCTGTACTACTTTCATGTTAGTTGAGTGTATATTAAGTTTTATCAAACTCTAATTCGGAGGCGATGGACCTGTCTCTTTTTCTCACGCTCGTGGGAAATTAAGTTTTTCTCACACATGTAAAATTTGATTGTAAGCAAAGGAATTCCAACGAGTATTAGGATGTACCGGTAAAGTAAGGCAGAGGTGAACGCCTACAGTGGAGTAGAATTCTCCCCTAGGCAACATAAATGTGCGCGTACAACAATGGTCTTATCTTTGCTTAAACGTGACAGTTTCTTTTGTGGTACCAACGCACCCAAATAACTCGATTCTTTTGTGGCACCGCGGGGTGGGTTACAGCCTGTCCAGGGTGGTTGTTCAGTGAACAGCTGTGGCGAAGTTGACATGTACAGTATATACACTAAAACAATATAGCCTTTGATGGGTGTACGTTGCGGAGACGTTAATGCATCTCATTTCATATTTAGGACCTGTTTAATTGATTGAAAGTTTAGTATTTCAGTACTGTACTGTTTATAACACAGGACAGAAAGCAAATAACTTCATAGCAGATGTCAAGAAAGTTAACGATTATGATTATCAATGTCTGAATTAAAATTAAATTCAAACATAATTAATATACACAATTTTTTTTAAAAAGCACCGCCTTTACTAAAACATAGCGAACAACTCCATTCACTGAATCGCACAAGTTTGTCTGAACCAGCCAGTCGGCCATTTTCAGCAATGACATTCTTTCTTTGATAACATTCCTGAATTGGCGGCGCACAAAGACTTGACCCTGATTCTCTCAAGAGTATTGTGGGAACCCACTCGTGGGAACGTTTCTCATTCAATTTACTGTTACTAGGCAACTTGTAGTCCTGCAATTAATGATAAAATTTCCAGGACATTCAAGGAAAATCTTAAATTTCCAGAACTTTCCAGTACTGAAAAATGCTCATTTGTTTTTCCAGGACATTCAAGGAATTTAAGGACGCGTACGAACCCTGTAGATAATCTCACTTTTGGCCTTCAGAATTGAATTGCTGAGCATACATTTGACAAATTGGTTCCACCTGATATCTCGTAGGACGATTCGGAAAGCTCGGGGAGAACTCTTACTTACTCGTAGCAGCTCTGAACTCATGGCGCTAGATTTGAACATGTTCAAAATTAGCGAGTAGATAACTCGTAGTAAACTCAAAGAACTCGTAGGTAACTCGTAGAGTACCCCTACCTAGCTCATACACTACTCTGGATACTCGTCAGCAGTTTTGTCATCTACGAGTTTGATGGGAGCACCCAGAAACGAGTTCGAGCGCACCGAGTTGGCTCGTACCTAACTCGTATCTAATTCGGTACAAACTTGTTACGCTCGTAATAATCTCGTAATAAACTTGGTGCTCTGCTTGGCATAATTTGTACATAACTCGTAACCAACACCATAATGTCGTACCTCATTTGTAGCTAACACGTAATAAGCTTGTATAGGTCCTTTCCAAAGATCACAAGTTTTTAACCCAAAGAAATCATGCGACTCTTAGGTGAAATAAACCTAGGTGGGAGAGGGGCTTTAGTTTCCTGTTCAGGTTCATCTAGATATATTCTGTGCCTACAAAATCCCCTCATTATACGCAAACAACAAGGGGCTATCAGCTGTTCAACTTCTCCTAACAGAACATGCTAAAAATACCAGGGCAATAATATAATTATTTCACTAGAATTCTATATTCATATTAGATCTATTAAAAAAAAAAAAACCTGGATCAAACTGTGTTTTTCACAATTTTAAGTCATCAATTTACAGCAAGCTTTTTAAAATAGAACACATTATCCATGAACACAGCATCTAATTTTATACGTCCATGGACACAGTATTCTATACATGGTTTAGGTGATAATGAAAGGATAACCAGACATGTTATCTATTTTTTATACATGGATTAGGTCATGACGATCTAGGTAATATACACAAATCCATAATTTCATGCATCAACAGAATTACACAGTACAGTGTAGGTCATGTTATCTATTTCTGTTCCAAAGGTCACTATTACAGTATGTCAAGGGTCAAGTGTGGATAAAAATACATTTCATTCATAAAAATGCTCAAGTAACTAAGAGAAAATAATAAGTTGTTGGTTCAAGTACAATCATGTTTACCCTAATTTTTGCTAACTCATGTCACTAATTTATATAATAATAATTACTGAAGCAGAAGGAAATATGAAATGTAATTTTCCATTAAATTCAAAGGATCAACAGCAATTTCTGGCATCACTTTTCATCATAATTGGTAAATGGAGGCATAACAATATTTATTTGAATAGTACAGACATACTGTAATATATAAGACTCAAGAAGAATAAATTAAGAAAGTGAATGAACCAAAGTTGTAAAATAGTGTTCAACTAGACAAACAAACCAGCACTTTCCCAGGTTCAATAAATAGTACAAACATCTGATGTGAATAGTCAAAAAATAAAAAATGTTAAGGACACCAACCAAAAAACAAATTCTTAATACACTTAGTAAGAAGCTGATATTACTCCTCACCTGGTACACTCCGTGCTCTAACAAACTTTTAAGCCTAAAACACAAACACTGTGCATAGATCTGTTACAATGGTTTTATGGGAAGAAACCTTTTCTGTTAAAAAAAAATGTACATCACAAGCAGTAGACCTATGGTCTAGATCACAAGTGGGCAAAGTGCGGCCCGCAGGCCACATGCGGCCCGTCAGCGATTTTTTTGTGGCCCGCGACAATAAATTAAAAACCCTATGTTTGCGGCCCGCCAATCAAAATTGTCTAGAAAACACCTTTTTTTGACCGTCTGACACCAATCATATGTAAAAAGTAACAATGAAAACTGAAAATAAAGTGATATAAAAGCAGTGCTTTGAAGTTTTTGAAGCTGTCAGGAAACATCAAAGTTTGGGTGCGGCCTTCTGTGTTCAATCAAAAATTCACTTTGGCCCTCAGACCGATTTTTATGCCCACCCCTAGTCTAGATGCTTGTTGGACTGGATACAAGAGATATATATTTGAGAGCAGTGCCTATTAAATTATTGGAATGCTAGAATAGTCTAATGATCCTATACCTGTATTTGTTGCAACATTAAATCCATAATGAAATAAGTTTGTTTAATTATGTTCCAATATATGGTATGTACTGTACTCTCAAATACTGTAACTACTAGTGAAAAAATAATAATTTTTGATGTGGCAGTTATTACTGTAGAGAGTGGTGCGAGTTCAGGAGGCATATATGCGGCCATTAACAGGACTATACACAAGAATGAGATACAGAAGGAAACTATTGACTATACTATCTTTAGTATAGAAAAAACACAGTAAGTTCCAAGTTCTCTGTGCGAATACAAATTCAGGAAATCATATAAAAACTTCTCAAGTGATACAGTAGTAATTTAGATCCAGGAAATAATATAAAAAAAAAGCCTACCTAATAAACTGTACATATTTTAAAATGTGCTAATCCATAGTTATGCACACAATGCAGTGCTTTGTTTGACAAAGTGGTCAAACGGAAATTGGTGTTTCCAAGTATTTGTCCTAGAGTGACTATAGGTAAATAGTAGGATGGAAATTACAGAACGTTTGCATGTTGTACTATAGGTCAAAAGAAGTACCGAAAAAAATCTCATTGGCAATTTGAATTTCTATCTGCCTGTTAACAGGGTAGGGCGGGGCGGGGGGAGGTTGATGGTGCAACAATTGCAATTTTGTCTCTTAAGCTTCATCAGGGGTTCAATTACTCCTTCTGTCACCACAATTTTGGGCATTCCATCATTTATTTTTCTTACTTTCTACCTAGCAATGGGTAATTTTCTACCTAGCAATGGGTAATTTCCTACCTAGCAATCAGTAATTGGTAGACAGTAAGTGCTGGATGTCCTATGTTGCAACATAATGGAAACTGATTCCTTTGGAAGATGAGTTACAGTAAATGTACTGTATGTTCTATAGTATTTGTTTACAATCATAATGAAGGTAGTAAAGTAAAATGCCTACGATAATGTAATAATTTTGGATTAACATAATGTTGCTAATGGCTCCTTCGACTTCTATTTCCTACAGTGTACTCAAAACCTGACTATACCTGTAATTATAGACTACTACATCCTGATACCGCGTTAAACCAATTATCGTGAGCAGCTACTTACTGTACCAAGCAGCCATAGTTTATTATAGCTTTTTTAACCAAGGTGTACAGAGTTTAAAACTAAATATTAGTTATCCTAAACTAATAATTAGTTATCCTAATTTTACAACATACTGTAGAAATAAAGAATGTTGCAGAGTTGAGTAACAGAAAGTTACATAAAGCTATGGAAACCATACTGTAGCTTAGGTGTAGAATGCTTTCAGGCTTATAAAGTGCGTGGGTAGCATTAACGAATACTTGTTATGAAATCAGCAATGCCGTACTCTATTAGAAGTCATTAAGGTTAGTACTGTAGCTTGTGGCAGGCTAGTCTTAAAAAAAAACCCTGAAAAAAAATCTATTTACTGTATAATATAAAAGGGATGAAACATAGTATTTACAACTTTCAATGGCAAACAGATTAAAACATATTACTATACACACCAGCCAAGAATTTGCAGTAAAGTATTTAAAAAATAACAGATAGATTTTGTTGGAGGAGGATAATAATTTAAATACAGTAATTTTTCCATCATCAGGAACATTCCCCTGATGGTGACCAGATTAAAGGAAACAAATATTAATACTTAAATAATGATCTTTCTATTTAACAAACCACTCAAATTTAAAAATCTACACAAAAAAATAGAAGAAGTGTCTAGGACTTGTCATCCGGAAACCAAACATATTTTATCAATCAAATTTGTGTAAAAGCTAATATAATATTTATTATTTTATTATATAATACGAAGCAATTAAAATATTCAAGTCTATTGCTCAACACAAACTATGAAGCCACTGCTTTTACTAGTGTTTTATAGAGTACCTGCTTGCCAAAGTTATATGAATATTGATATTGTTGATAACGATCAACTTTAGCCTACTAATGTTAACTTTATTTGTTGACTTATAATGTTAAAATAATTATCAGGCTTGTACTGTGTACTTCTTCATAATTTCATAGGGTGAATCAACTCTCAGTCAACAGTCTACTATACTTTAGGAGTAGGCATAGTCCATAGGGATTGGATTAAACTATCAAATCATTCTTTATTAAAAAAAAAAAAAACACAGTATAGGTCTAGCGCATAGAGGCTTTTTGCATTATGCACTCTAAAAAAAATCTATACTTTATTAATTAATTATTGATTTATGAACTTTCAGAAATACAAAAATAATACACATGATAATATTATCATATTAAAGAATAATAAGAGCATTCATTTAGCATGTCTTGCAAAGCTCATGATTCTTCAGATCCACCTACTAATGTAAACACTTCCCATGTGGAATACATTATAAATTTACTCAAGAACAAAAATTAGTATAGTACATAAAAATGACATCAAACTAAACTTATTATTAAATAGTAAAAAGGAAATATTTGGAAAAGATTTGATATATCAGTTTACCAATGACCTTTACAGAGGATGACCATGTGTAAGTTACTGTTTACTACAACCTTTTTTTACATTTGCCCAGTATGGTTTAGGTCAAGTTTTACAATGATTACAGGATCAGTGGTGGATCCACAAATTTGAAATTGAGCTAGTGCAGGGTCTACATCCACTAGAGTTATGATTATATACAATTGGACAAAGTGGAAAATCTACTACTGTAATGACCACATAGAGTAGAGGTGGTGGAAGAGGTCAGGTTGGTATTTCGTTCAAATAAGTTACCTTTTTTTTACGTGAACTTGGAGCCATATACAGTAAATCCCCACCAGACCCTTCCGTTAAGCCCCGACCCTTGGGTATTTTCGCTACGGTCCTATAAAACAATGTATGTAAACATGCACATTTTTGAGACAGCACGCGCGCTGTTCTAAATGGTCAATTGTTAAGTTTGATTGACATCCCGGAAATGTCCATTAACCTCCTCATCAATAAGTAAAAATGTCTTACCAGAATGATACAGTCCAATCCAATCTGTAGCACAGATATCTTCTTTGATGTCCCAATAAACAATAAGACTATCACCATGTCCTAATGTAATCTCTTGCTTGCTAACGGATAAACTTGAAAGACCTTGGAATGAGCTTCTGGCTAAGTTAGGATCACTGTGTGCCCTGTCCTGACGGGTGAGACGTGCCATACTCCGTGGAATTGGTTGCTTAGGCAGCACACCACCAAAGCTGTTCCGAATTCGTTCTTCTGTTTCAGTTTCTGTGGTCATCTTTAAAATCTCAGTAAAGGCTGAACTATTCTAGAGGTGATTCTGTTTAAGGAAAATGTTAAATTACTATTACTGTTCGACAAACCATGGGGTACAATAAAAAAAACATACATTGCATTTTTATTAAGTACAGGGCGGTCTTTCATAGACGCAATAGGATTACTAAAAGAATTTACGAAAGCGTGTTCACTTTATTATTGCTTATTTATTAAGAAAAGGTTTGAAATTTAAAAAAATGTATTATCCTACAGATTCAAATAAGGCATATGTATTTCCTAGCATGGGAAACAGAATGTTGATAGAGACCAGAGGGGATTTCTGCAGTATCTGACAAAACAAAACAAAAATCAACAATGATCTTAAATGACTGACATAGAGCAGCACTACCTAAGAGCGCTTTAAATCACTGTCAAGTGACTATGACCACATAAACTGTATATCATCATCCTAATTATCAACACCTGGTTCCTTGATGGGCTCATTAGACAGTTAATCAAGAAGCCATTCTGCATGTTCACCACAGGTTCACTATCAACAGGGAACAATCATTTTTTCCATCCTCAATAAAATCAAGCTGTGCGCTTCGTGGTAAGTATGCCTGGGCTTATTTTAATGACACGAAACGATATATTTTATTTCGTCCAAAAGGAAATTCATGTGTACTGTAATTCTCTCAACATAATCAAGGATATCTGGACGAACTATGTACCATGGGGGATGGACGTTCCTCCACTAAGGTCCTAGTGACCAGCATACCCCAAACCCTAACTCTACATTATAGCATAGGGGCACTACTCCAGCGTAACTGATCATTTTTAATGACGATCCGTTCAGACGACAACCGACAATGAGCAGGCGGTGACGCTCAAAGGGAGTGGACTTGGATTTGTTGTACGACGGTGTGAGTGCCCGGCTAAAGGTGCAAGGACTTTCTGGAGGATGATTAGTCTTGAAGACAACTGAAGATGCACATCAACCTCAATTCCACCACCAAGATAATGACCAGATGGTTAACAAAATCAGAACTATAATCAAAACAATTGGTTGGATCAGCAATTTCATATATTTAGTTCAGCGACCTCATGTGGGGTTGGATGACAGAATTTTATACTTGGCCAATAGAAAAAAAGTAGCCCCCCAACCCCTTGCAGGTGCAATCTCTGGTTTTTGTGTCTGGTACCCCTGCAGAAGCTGTAACCACTTGCTATTGTCTCACTAAGTTGTGAGAGTAAAAAAGAGAGGAATTGTGCGATAGCATTACATCATAAGCTACAGATAAAATAACAGTCTCCCAAACATAAATCGTATCTTCATATAGAATGTACTCCAAAAAACTATGTCAAGTATACACATGCTCTACTGGCAGCCTATCTTTAAAATAATTTTGTAGTGGGAAAAAAAAAATCCTAAGTATATCCTGGTATTTGAATTTAAATATCTTAATATAAAGCTATAGTACATAACGATGTAAACAATATTCTGTCATGGACCAAACCTGCACACCATTTGATAGGAAATAAGAAACCATGAATGTCATCTCTTCATTCTGAATCCATTAACATACAAAATATCACTCGTATATTATTCAGCTACAAAACTGTAGTATGAAATTCACTACTTAAAATGTAAATGGCAGTCATTATCATCACTCCAACATACACATTTTTAAAACCCATTCTAACTATAGTATTAACTGTACACATCTACTAGCAATTTGGGTTTTTTTTCCACTACCAGCAATTTTATATCAAAAACATCAATCTTATGATATAGTGATAATAAAAATTACACTATCATATTCATTCACACTTTCATAGGAAAGCTTATGAAGGAGATAATTCTAAAAACATACAAATAACTGAGAGGTACAGTACTTAATTTTTTTTTCAAAACATGAAACAATAAAAAAAAAATCAAACAGACCTTTAATGACCTTTGTGAAAAATAATTACTTGAACATGAAAGCAATTAAATAATATTAGGAATATTAGTTTCTTATATAGATAATAATGATTTCCATGATGCGACGAGACTTATTTCACACTCATTTCTCTTTCTAAAATACAATAATGAGTACTAATGAATAGTAATTATTTATAATGTCGAAAAACCACAATTGAAAATGCCAACAATAGATTTTAACGACTTCATACTATAGTTTTTATGATGTCAACTGAGAAAATAATTATGTATCTTTTTGAATGATAATACACAGCAAATAATTTTAATCAAGAAATTTAATATTACAGAATTGTTTAATTTAAACATGTTTTGTGCATTTATTATTTACTGTACTCATGTGGAAGCTATTAACATAAAATAATACTCTCTTTAAAATATTGAAACAATAGCCTGGTTCACGTCAAAGTTAAGTCACTTATCTAAATCTTGAAATATGATACGATTTTCCCTAGTTGCGTTCGATGCCAAGTTAGAGCCAGATAAACAGCCAGACAGCTTCGAGGCCGTCGACGTCATACGGTGGAAATCATGTGTCAGTTTCCACTACCAGTACGAACCAACCGAAAGTGCATGCAGCAGCGTGGTCTAACGCAATCTAGTAGTAGACTCTAGGCCCTAGCTAAATTTACCTTCGATAAAAAACAAGTTATTTTAATCACTAGCGTTCTCCCATTTAAAACAAAATATTGTTTTAATTCTCGTTAAATTCTAGCTTCGCGGTGTCAAATAAGTTGCTGACTTCAACACACTTCTATTTCGTCATCGTAAGCATGTGCGCTCATTTTAATGACTGGCGTTGGTGGTAGTTCGTTGAAACTGAATTAATAGTGACTATATTATAGCGGAAATGGAAAGGATTGAATTGTCAATAAATAAATACAACAAATCTGATTTTATTATTAAGAATAATATACATTATCACTTTGAAAAACGTACGCAATAGGACTTTTTGACGTTATTACTTGGTCGATGATGCAAAGGGCAAAGGTCATTTATAATATCGACTATTCGTAAAACAGACGTTTGCTGGGTTTTTACCCATAATATTACAAATAATTTCTGAAAACCAGACTAATAAGACTACTTTGCTGCTGTTGTTAGCATTGTTGGGAGTACGTAGTTGCCAGCCAGAGGATGATAATGGTGGTACAACACAACGTTGGCTTAGGTGCCTACATTACATAATCGTGTCCTTGTAATCCAAGCCGATTTACCGTTAAGCAAGTTAATTTATCGTTATTCTAGTAAAGTTAAGCCACTTAACTTTGAGTGACTTAAGCCTTTATCTAGCTATAATTGACTGGTTCACGTCAACTTTTAACTAGTTAAGTGGATCTACTAGATAATAGTTCAACATGAACGAGTCTATAGAGATGATAAATTATCAGATATTATAATATTAATTAGCCAACAGGAGAAAGTCTAGATAAAGAAATTTGTAATCTAATTTTGGTCATTTGGCAGAATTAACTGCAAGTATCAAGATACAAAATTGGTTAATGTACCTGTACAGTACTTATGATTAATATTTGTTCTGATTGATGAAGGTTCAAAGGTATGGTTAGTGTGGAGTCTAGATATTAAGGATAAATGCGCAAACCAAAACCAGCTCATATCAAATCCAACTCAAACCAACAGTGGGATGCATGGAAGGTGACCCCCACCCCCAGACCCATTTGTTCTCCCACCCCTTTCTGTACTGTGTAGATTAGATTATGTATATTTATTAGATTAGATGCTGCTACCACTCTAGTGCCTGAGAGTGAAATGGCTGGTCTCCGCACATAAGTTACTGGTGTACGGCACAGTGGCAGGCAGACTCTTCTACATGGACAAATATCAACTAGGTCAGCCTAGGGTGGCGTAAGTCTTAAATAAAATTTTTTTAAAGAGCCGAATCCTTCAGTTATGAAGTTGGGCCATAAGTAGTCTAATTTATTAGTTACATGACAAGCCACATCAATTTTATTAATTTGTTGCAGATATTAATTTAACTTAGTATTAAGCCTATATAACATTTACTTGCCATTAAACAAATTGGATCAGATAACATTAATCTTTATGACTTTGTTAATGGGTTCACATCAATCGCTCAGCACAAAAACAAGTATATCAAACACAATGCTTTTGGTATTAAACGCTAGATTGGTGTTAACAACATAAAGTACACAATCAAGAGAATCTGTCACCAAGTATATTGTACCATTATTAACTGATTTAAAGAGAGGTGATTTTATTTTTCTTTGTTTTGTAAAAACATTACCTTGTAAAATTTATGATCAAATCCTTGATACAGCATGATGGAAATCAGACAACAGGCCTACTTACTCATGCATAAGTTTGATTTTACCTAAATTAATGGATTTACCTTAATAAAGATGCTCTGTAATGTGATGGGACTTGATATGGAGCATTATATCGAAGTCTCAATGCGCTTAAAAGAAAAAAAATAAAGTGATGAAAAAGCAACTCCTATTGTAACCAAGAAACTATTTGAATGCCGAGACTGAGCAGAAAAACCGAACACCACACATCATTCGCCTGCAATTTAAGACCACTAACAAGCAAACGGCTGGCCGGCCTGCCAGCAAATAATTCACAGATGCTCTCATGATATATGGCAACAATCTAATTAAGCCTACAATACTCAAAAAGCTAAAAACGACTAAAAATTAACTATCCATGAGAAATTAGTTTACTATAGTGCTTTTTAGAATAAAAGACCAGTCATGAGAATGCAAAAAATGTTTTACTCAGCATTTCCAAACAAACTTCAGGGGAAGGGTTACTAAATTCTTTTGTCAACAATCGTCCAACAGGAACTCTTCGTTCCCTCTTGCAGGCAAAAGTTGCAATAAACATTAAAAATATAATCAATACAAAAAAAATCACAAGATATAAAAAGATAATAATAATTATTATTATTATTTCTATAATTATAATTAATATTACTATATTTACAATAAATATGTAAATTACTAAAAAGTATTTATAATTATAATTAAAATAATGTTTAAGTAATATAATAATAATAATTACAAATTACACTTAAACACACAGCACTAATGAGAATATTGACAAAGTTTCTAAATAGGTTCTATATCCTGAATCAAATTGTATGTAAATTTGGCAAGAAAGTAGTGTTAAACCATCTGTAGACGTAGAACAAGGTAACGAAGAAGTACATGTTTATGTGATTGGGAACTACTATCATTGAGCCATGCTCTTTTAATAATGGTTTTATGGTTAGTGAAGGGAGGGGATAGGGAGGGGACTGATGGTTACGTGATAATACACCAGCTGATTTGCCAATCATGAAAAAGGGAGTATGTTTCTAAATACAGTACACTGCAAGTATGTGCAATTTCAAAATGCTAGGCCTAGGCTAGGGCCTTAATATTTTTGACTTCATAATCAAATTAAAGGTCCTAGGCTACCTAAAGGCTTTGCCTAGCCGACTGGAGGAGGCTAGACCTAGGCCTACCTACTGTGGACCCATGACCTAGGGCCTACCCTAGGCCTAGTTAAATTTAGCGGGTCTTATACGCACAGTGGCTGTGTATATAAGGGATAGAACGGATCTGAACGTACAGCAGCTGTGTATATAATGGACATCTACGGATCTTATACGCACAGTGGCTGTGTATATAAGGGACAGATTGATTGTTACTAAAAAGCGAGCTTTTTAAATCACATATTATGGCGTGCTGCAATTGGTTGCTTGTCGCTGTGGATATAACAAAACCACTTTTGTTGTATACACAGCTAGGCATCGCACGATGCGTGACGTCACACACTTTAATTAGTGTCATTAACCCACTTCAGCCAAACATATTTTTGTCAACATAGGCCTTAAGAAAATATTCATATAAAATGCTTTTTGAATGGTTGAGATGTATTCTTCTGGTCAGTCAGGTCACTCAGGGGTCGAAGTAGCATACCATTTAGATTTTTTCCTAATTCGGTCAACATTTATCAAAGTTATCAGCTTTTGCAAATTTCATTAAATTTGTCATTTTTTTCGGAGAATTGTGAGTAATAATGTTCAATTTGTTACTATTAAAGGTTAGTTTATATATCTAAGAGTTAATATGCCAAATATAAATGTAATACGTAGCAATATATTTTTTTGGCATAGCAAAATCGACGATCAGCAATGGATCGGCCGCCGTGTACACATTGTCGCGAGGTAAACCATAACGATCTTAACAAAAGTGCTGCATATAAATGGCAATGATGTAAATAAAATAAATGTGTTTAAAAAGGTAACTAATTAAAGAAATTCTGGTAATAATTTTGTCATATATCTATATTTATGTATAGTTTTTATCATATTATAGTTCACAAAATTTTATACACCATTAAATAAAGCCTGTCACAAATAAATTGTATCAACATTTTGTCAGAAAATGCATTTACACTAAGAATTCAACAAGGCTTGCTTTTTTTTTTTACTTATTTTAAAAAAAATTAATTTATTTATTTTCTTTTTTTTTCCCTGAATTTCAATTTTGGAATTGTGGGTCAAAGGTCATTAAAAAAATTTATAAATTTTTGGGTTGTTTTGTATTAAAGCTACATCATACATTACTAATGTAATTTGCAGTAAAAATTTACAATCAAAATGTACACTATATTTTAGCATTTACAAAAATTAACTGAAATATGGCAAAAAAGTGACAAAAATTGTATTGTTAACATGCAACTTGCTATAAACGCGCTCAGAAACTTCAAATGTTTATAAAACCGTAACCAGTGGCTCAATTTACCTCAAATAAATTTTTTTTATGATACTGAGAATGAGTAGTTTTTTGTGCTATTTTTTGTTGTTTTTTAAAAATTATATATTTAACTTTGTATTTATCATGTGGTGCCTAACACAGCCGCTTTACGTACGTACATAGGGCCTAGGCCTATTATATTATATAATAGGTCCCTTAAATTTAAAGAGTGTAATTAATAATAACAAATAAGGCTTAGTTAGAAAACTAGCCTTGACCTAGTCTCTGGGCCCTAGTTAGACCGTACCGGCATACACACTAAATGAGTAGGCCAACCCAGACAGGCCTAGTATCTACTGGCTAGCACTAGGCCTAGACTAGCAGCCTAGGTAGGCTAGGCCTAGCTACATTGTTGCAACATTTCCGTCCAGCGTACAACAGATACAAATTTCACGGATGCTCAGCGAAGATGGGTGTACGAGAACGAAAACAAATTTTATGATTCAACAGAGACTGAGACAAGGAATTCTGATAAGATTACACTACTACACATTCATGTAAAAACTGCTCTGATAAGTACGAAAACAATTTATTAGAGATCTCACAAATATACTTGCCAAGTAGTTTATTTAAAACGAGTGAAAAAGCTAAGCTATCTAAACCTCTTCTACTTCCGTGGTGGTCGCCATGATAAGTTTTCGTTCCAGTTCAGCCACCAGCTATTTACTAATGGTGGCGCTTTGTTCTATTAGTTCTAAACTGTTTACGCTCGAATTTGTTTTCTTTTGCTGTATTTCGGGATCGAAATGATTATTCGCACGGAACCGTGCGAATAAGTTTTTATTCGCACGGTAGACGTAGCCAATCAGCATGTAGGCCCTACCCACAGAAATTCGTTTTTAGGCCTAGTCTATTATAAAGCATCACGTTGTGTACAGGGAACGCAGTAAAAAAAAAAGGATTCGTTCTCACACCGGGTGTAATAAACAGCATTATAATATTTGAAAAACAGCCATACTGTTACTACCTATTCATAAACAACACAACCAAATCGACTCGGTTAGGCATAGCGAAAACAGCCACCTAAATGTAATACAGTACACCATGGAGGAAATATCCTCCACGAGGACACATACAACATTCCTTGGACAATTATCACTGATACTTTATAAGGCCTAAATTGTTTGCACTCCTCCACCCGCCCCTAACTCACTGAAAAAATAGGGGCTAAAAAACGAAAAAATAGGGGCTAAAAAACAAAAACAAAAAACAACTTTAAAAATGGTTTTTTTTTTTTAGCGTTTTTCTTTACAAATACAATCAATCAAGTGAATTTATCTTTATTTTTTGTCAGATGGCCTACAAATATAGTCTAAAGTTGTTGTCTGATGTAAGATATTGCCCTTATTCTAGGCCTTTGTGGGTTATTTGTATTCCATCTGACGAGTATAAAAAAAAACTGATGAGAAAAAAAAAGTAAAAAACTTTACCACCCGCCTCTCATTTAAAAAAAGGACAAAAAACTATTTTTTGGCCTAATACTCAGTAATATGAATTGCACTTTTACACAACGGTCTTCTCTCTGCATTATGTGCTTTGTGTATAGTTATTAGGCCTAGACGTATCCAGGGCCGGGGGTTGCGAACAAATTCCCCACAATTCGGAAAGGTCCAAATGACAGTTAAGAATGTACTCAATATAAATTTCAATTTGTAACATAGAAACAGTGGTGTAAATTTGCTGAAATGGGTACAAACCAACGAATAAAGATTTTTTTTCGACAATTCGCAGATGCCAAGATCTTCCAATCCACCGTGTGAATAAGAATGAAAACTTATTCGCACGGTCTCTGCTAATAAACAGTGCAAATAAGAAGTTATTCGCACGGTACCGTGCGAATAAATTCTTATTCGCACGGTCTGAGGGGGGGGGGGGGGGGGGGGGGGGGGGGGGGGCGATGTCCCGTACGCGAGTAAAGTTAATTCAAACGAAATAATGCTAGCCCCAGACAAACATTTTGTCACGATTTGTTTTGTTGCCATACACTTCTCCTCTCGCCACCACCCCGACCACCCTAAAAAAATCTAAATACCGTACTCGCGCCAATAAGCGCCCGGGCGTTTAAAATAATATGTTTGCACTTTTTGAGGGGCGCTTATTCAAACGGGGCACTTATTCGAACAGAGTGGAAATTGAGAGGGCGCTTATGGAATTAATTGATGAACATCGAGGGGTTATTATGACAATTTATTAAATTCTAGAGGCACATTTTGAATGAAAATGATTATATAAGGACATCAGGAAACCGCAAATTACGATAAGAATGGTGGTGCGGCAAAAAAGATATAATAATCGTCCAGAGAGCATGGCTTGTCATGACAAGAATGTTGTGAGTACATTATTACATAATTTCAGAATAGCAGATGAAATTAGTGGTGGTGGTTACTTGTTGGCCATCGGCCGATTGAGATTAGCAGGATTGCATGATCATTGCAGGTTTTCTTGAAAACTCATATGAGAATGTGCTGTTGGGTGCAAATTGTCGGAAAAGCAGTAGGACTAGGCTATAGAAAAATGTAAGAAGATGAAAGTTGGAAATATACTGTCTGTCCAGAGAGCTCTTGTCCAAGATAAATATCCTCATTTTGATATTGACTGACACACCTCAAATCATGCCAACATCCACTCATTCCAGAATTGATTGAATTATTGAGGGGACGGTTATTAAAATTAGAAGGGCGCTTATTCAAACGGGGCGCTTAAGGAAATTTTCACAAGGGGCGCTTTTTCGCGCGAGTACGGCTATATTGATGGGGTAAAAAAAGAGTAATCCGCCCTCTGTCGTCCACAAATATAGAAACTTTGGGAGCACAGCATTGTGGGAATTGGCAAACTGTGCGAAACAAACATGGCTACGTACGGAAGTTTGTAACGAACGGACCGAACTCATATTTGCTCGTCTGTAAATAGCTTTATACAGTTGAAACATTATATAAATTGTTTCAGTTAGGGTGAGTATTGCGAAATAATGTTATTTATGGCACTAAAGTGACATTTGTACCCTATTTACATTATTTTTCTTGCTAGGCCGATGGGGAGCCTAGCCTAGCTCTGGGAGGCCCAGCAACACTGAACAGTCTCCACGTAGCCTAGACCAGACAGGCCTACTGCTGGAAAGGAGGATTCATGAGGAATTTACTTTTGTTGGCTGAACCATGGAGTTTCTTTCCTCCATGACAGAACATTGTTTAGTGACGTGTATTAGTGAGGCAACACTTGTATTGGTTGTAGGCCTAGTTAATTATTAACTACTTAGCTAACCTAAGTACTAGGCCCTAGGCCTAGGCCTAGTACTAGGGCCAGGCTTAGTTAGGGCTAGGGCAGAGAATCAATTTAACAATAAACTGGATTTTATTATTTTATTTCTAGTAAAAATCTAGCCCTAGGATAGTATAGCAGGAGTTTTTAACTTTTACTATAGGCCTAGTTTAGTTGGGTCATGTTTAGTTGTCATTTTTATTGTTTAGCATTATTCCATTGTGGGCACATTTACTAAGTATTACTAATATAATTAGGCCTATGCTAGCTCCAGACTGTTAACAACTCCCTGCTGTAAAGTAAGGTATGCTGAGTCAGGGAATATATCCTCTGTGCAAAAATTTGGCCTAGAAGAAATCCGATTTCAGCCTTGATTTTGCCAAAAAATAGACTGACCTAATCTCAATATATAAACAATGACTGTATTAGGCAGTGATTATGATTCTGCGCACCTATTTTTAGTGCAAATTTGAGCTGGGTTTTTTATGTATCATCTGGACAATTAAAAAACTTAGTATGGCGCTAGCTAGGCCTAACCTAGGCCTACCTTTACTACTACAGTAGGCCTAGTAGTACCACTTAATGCCTTATATACTGTAGGCTAGGTTTACAAACATTTTTATCTCAGATGTAAATAAAATTAATTGTAGGTTCTTGCCTTCCTTTGTGATATTTTTGATGTGTTTAGAAAATTCCAAATGACTGTTTAGGTAAATGTTAAATTTTTTTTACCAGGTGATTTTAATATTAACATTTTTTGAAAACATTGCACAAACTTTTGCTCATCTAAATTTATTCAATATGAAGTTTATAATAGTTACTTATCATTTACAAACACAAAATGAAATATATACATAAATAAAATGTATAGAAAATTTGAGCCACCACTGGAGTCATTGATTTTCAGACATCCTACATTGGGAGAAGCAATATTAGGGAAATCTAACACATCTTTCGTATTTGGCTGTGATCACATAATGGGATTAGTTTGCTGCAAATTCTTGCTGAATGTGTACTGTAGGTTTTCAGCTCTTTTGCAACTCTTTTGCAACTCACAGGATGGGATTCAAATGGAAAATTTCAGTTTTGGTGATTTTTTAAAAATTCGTATTAAATATTTTATAAACCTAAAGCTAGACTACTAGGATTTAGAAAGGCCCTTCTTTGAATATATATGTACATTTGTCGATTAACCAAATTCTAACATATCAATTATAGAAAATTATTGAATCATAAGATTTTTACATTAGTTGTTTTGACCAAGTTTGAGAATGAAGTATATCAATATTGCATACTGTAAATTTTACTGAACACAATTAACAAGAGTATTGTATGTGTGTAAAATTGTAGATATTTGTGAAGCAAGGCACTACTAGGATTTAAAAGGACCCTTTTTTGAATATGTACATTATGTACTTGTTGAATAATATTAATAAAATCCTAATATGCCAATTATAGAAAATGATTGAAATCATAAGATTTTTAGTTATTTTGACAAAGTTTGAGAATGGAGTGCTGATTTTACCGCAAACACAGTTTAAACAACAACATTGCTTTTGTGTTACAGTTGTAGATTATTGTGGAGCGAAGTGAAACCATTATCAATACACTTGTTTTATAATTATTAAAAATAAAAGTAATTACCTCAACCTACACAATTTTTTATTTTATGCAGAATCACACATTGGTGTTTTTATGTAGTATCAGGTGGTCCCGAGTGATATTTACTGTAGTAGTTGAAGGCGTAGGTCTTTATTAATGTAGACAATGCATACTATTCAGTCAGGTATATTACTGCCAGGGAATGGTAAGAAATGAACCAGATACATTTTAAATATATTTTTATAAATTCTTTTTAATTCAATTCAGTTTAGTATTCGATTTGATTCTTCAATGATTTTTTTTTATGTGTTCATCTATATTTCTTTTTGTTTTTATTTTCAGGTATTATTTTGTATCAATTCTTTGTTCCAGTGGTTTATATACAATAGTCAAGAACTAATAAAAAAAAAATCAAGATGATATCCAAAAAAAGGCAGTGTAAACTTATACTTGCAACATCCATGATATGGGTGTTTATTGATATTGTAGCTGTATTATATTATTCTGCTCCTTGCATTGGTCCCACATGTGAAAAGAGCATTAAAGAAGAGGATGCAAATCTTGTGAAGCGTATTGTTGAAAATGCTAATGAGTGGGTATATAGGAAACCAGAGGACAAAAAGCAGATTGGTAAGGACTTAAATATATACATTTTTACAGCTTATTTTGAAATTACTGTAACCTTAATTTATGGTATCTTGTAGTTTATTGCCATTTTGTTTTTTATTCATTTTAAATTCAGTTGTTACATCTGTTGACTATGTCTTCTTTACTGAATATATTAAAGATACAGTACTGTAATATAGATCAGTAATCCTTTTAAATATATTGTAAATTGTCAGACAAGAAATAAAAAAAAGTCCTCAATAAAATTGAAATTGTAACTTGCTCCAGATGGAAATTTTGTTGAGAAAACAATTATTCACCCTGAATTGATTGCAGACTGTTAAAGATAGTGCTCTGAAAAGTTGTAAATATTCCAGTCATGTACAGTATTAGGTTTGCCCTTTACACTGTAGTTGGCTCATAAATTATGCATCATACATAGTACTTTCCAACAAAATTGTCATTTCGTGTTAATCATAGCAACTGGAAAAATAATATTTGTACAAACATCAGAAAAAAAAATCTCTGATGTGTCATCTCTTTGGAGGCCAGTTGAAGCACAGCAAGGGATTTACAAGCTGGAATTGTTGGTTACTACAGTACATTATATTATTAAAATCAACATTATATTATTAATTACTGGTAATAAATAGGCATCCCCCTGTGACCTCCTTTTAAGATGTAATTTGCTCTGGACTAAGTACATTATCATCCCAAGTGTACTGTACTGTACTGATAATTGTTTTCTTCCATGCATGCACAGTGTTGTGCGTCTATTATTTAGCACAATACTGTACACTAGCACAAATGTAGTCACTCCATTATTCTACTATTCATACATTTTAAATAACAATTGGTTGCTATTTTTGTGTATTGAATATTATTGAATACCCATTTATGATCTTGAGTATAAAAAATGTAGTTAGTCTTGTCCAAGGATGCAAACAATGCGGCTAGCAATGGACCCGAACTCACAACCACACATTTACTGGCCATTGTGCCAAGATATCCACTAATATTATCAATGTAATTGTCTCCACATATCACATGTAGTTCAACAGAATTATTTCTTTAGTGATTATGTACCAATGTTAAATGTGCTATACAAAGGCTCATGTATCGCGTGTCTTTATTAGTACTTTGTCTATTGAACTTTTTTTGAAAAAAGGGTCTTTCCCAAACTTTTACCTTGGGTTTCTTCAGTTGTCTTTTGAGCAATTTCAATCCAGCCTGCTAATAATTTAATCAACATAAAAGAAATCCATTTAGCATTACTTTCCTATGCTAGCACTGAGGTGGCTAAATACTTTACTCTCCCAAAAAATTTCCCATTACATTTATTTAACCCTGCATCTAAAACGAATGGACGTTCAGAGTTTTAAATAAACTTAAACAACAGTCCAATGAAACTTGGTATTGAGTACATGGGACCAGAATTATGCACGTGGCCTATAATTTATAAACACACAAGTTAATGACTGAGCCCTACTGCATTGATTTCTAGTGATCTTAACAGGGTAGGGCTTAACGCAGAATGGTACATTGGGGCGATACCAATGCTCTGGAATGCCTTCAGTGGTGAAGGATGCGGAATATGAAGTGGAATGTTATTAAGGCAGAGGAAGAGTTAGAAAATATAATTTGTCACTTCTTGGACGGGAGCAATTTCATTAATGATTTTGTCAAAGTTCAAAATTATTGTATTGTTTTCTTTTCATTTAATCCTGATAATCCAAGCAATGAGACATGAATATAGATTTTGATATTAAGGCTCACAAACATTGATATGAGAGTTGAATATAAATCCATTAACTGAGGATTAATCCTACATCATGACATCAATGATTTGTACAGCTGTGCAATTCATTTCTCAGGTGTATTGTTCATGTTACAGAATAGGCTTTTGTGATAAATATATTTATAACATTGCCTTAGATGTTATTAAAGTAGTTTATGTATAATGTATAACTTCATGGCTTCTTAATTTTGGATACTGTAATTGATTCATTCCATAAAAAATGCAGATTAAATATTAAGAGGGATGATATGCAGCTTTATGAATTAACTTGCTCTATCTGAATTAATCAGTGCATTACATTCACACTCTCTTCAGTACATTCCTGGTAGTGCTACATTACTGAATAGATGTAGAGGTAAGAAAACAACACATAACTGTGTATGGACTTGTTCTGTGACTAGCTGCCATAAAGATTCGCTTATTGCAACTACAGTACAGTACATGTTCACATCATTCCACAACGGGCTAAAATGAACCATAGCATTGGGGTAACCCCTTACGCTTCTAAAGGATTCAGTGGGTTCGTTAAAGTGCACATGAGCCAATTGTGTACACTGTACACTGTACCTCCATTTTAAGTCCTTGTCTCAGAGTGGTTGTATCAACCGAACCCTGGGTGATCAGCGGCTAGAACGAGCCGATGTTAATGCTGTACAGTAGTTTGGTTGGTGCCCCTGCCTTTTCTGCTCGGCCACTCGACTTGAACAGAATAGAAAAAATGACATTTGTATAAATTGTGTTTCTTAACAACAGTAGTTACACCAGCAGGGGTCAAAAGAATTCCCATGTTGAACAAAAGCTTCTTTCTTTCTTCCATGGTTGGACGAACTTAGATCTCCTGCTGTCAAATGGCATTTGAGTTCAATGGACTAAAAATATTAATTTGCTCATCAAATAAAAGTTAACATGATTATACAGTACTGGTAGATTCACTTTTGTATAAAAGCATAATTTGCAGCCATCCTAAGCTTGATCTCTTGATCTACATTGTGGAGTTCACCCACGAATCCCGACTAGGCCTTGTAGGCCAGTTGGTTTTTCTCTGTCCTTTTGGATAGTTTTACACCTGACCAGGATTTTACCATTTGGGCCAATTGGTTTTTTTCTCTCCTTCTTTGACATATTCAACTCCTTGTCTGTAAATTCCTGGAGCAATCACTAAAACAAGACAATTAATGTTGGTAGTGCGTGGATAGTAGTGTACTAATGTTGTAATTAGTGAACAGGAAAATGTCAAACGATGTGCTGACTGCTAGTGTTTGAACTGTGTAGAATAGTTGCTTAATAGGACTGTGTCAAATGATATTCTACTGTGCACATGGATAGTGTTTCATTTTCAATAGTTACTGAACAGGGTAATGTCAAGAGAATGCTAGTGTGTGGATAGTTTTACAGGAAGAGGCACTGAAAATGCTATCCATTACAGGGTAATACCATAGTAGTAGTAGAGACAATCAAATAACCATTCAAATTATAATTTGATCAATCAACTTTTGTATTGAGAATGAAACAAAAACAGTAGTGTTCTTATTGGAAGAGAAAGGAATATAACCTTTTTTCTCTAATGTTGGATTGTATCTAATCAAGATTTTATTTATTGACTTTATTTTATAATATTTAATTGTTTAATAATGTTACGATATCCAAAGGTCTTCAAAATCTTCAAAACTGAAAAAAAAAGGTTTGCTCATCAAAGATTCAAATTATTATCAACTTCTTGTGAGACAAAGTTCAACCACGAAAGATAAACTATGAAAAACCTTAAAATAATTACAAACCATTTGAAGGGACAATGTAAAGATACACAGGGGATTTTCACGATGCCTGAGCACCCTCCACCACCCTCCTTTCTGTTCAAACGCGAAAAAAAAAATTTAGTAAATTAATGGTGTAGTCATAGCCATTGATATGCTCCTTCCCTAGTTTACCGCCTTCTGTAAAGTTCAGGGGATGTAATATTTCTTTTCAGCACCTCCCTTTTCAAAAACCTTGCATGTCGCCACTGCTGATATACATGTAGTAGTATCACTGTGTAAGGATAACAAGGTCAGATTTTGTAGTTTTTGTTGTTGGCGATACATTTATACCATATTAAATATAATTTATGTTTTC
The DNA here is from genome assembly GCF_011630105.1 of Anneissia japonica. NCBI lineage: Eukaryota > Metazoa > Echinodermata > Crinoidea > Comatulida > Comatulidae > Anneissia > Anneissia japonica. The sequence continues at coordinate 748,508 of NW_022683792.1, read as the reverse complement.
TAAAAGGTGTACTAATTATTATTTCCAAAATTGCATTATATAATAACAAGAATTTTATTGAAATGTACATTTTGGTTAATATGTTATTAATGAAAAATACCTCTTTGATCAAAACAGTTCTAAAAACTACTGTATTTATATAATTATTAAACAACTTTAATTATAGTCAAGTATATAAAAAAAAAATCTGGAATAACTTGTTGAATTTTGCTTAAATATACAGTACAACTGTACTGTACACGAGTCTCAATTTAGGAAAATTAAATTTTAATACAAAATATATGAGGCCACCAGCATTAGTGACGAAAAAAAGTGAAAATTGACTTTTAGTATACATATTCTTATTCTCCATATTATAAGCTCTTCAAAGTGGTGGGTCATACTGTAATCGACTACTAATTGCCAAAGCATTATTAAAAGTATTACGGCTTATCTGTACTAAAGCCACATTCTAATCTTATGCTAACTACTCAGTTTTACAGTTAGCAACAGTATGGTGGTTTTGGAATGGCAAGCGTCATTTATATAACATTATCATTTATGTGTTAGCTTATTGAAAAGTAAAATTCTTTCACGTTCTTATTCTCAATTAAAAGTTATCATTCAAAGTAAAGCAACATAGACTGTATACGTCTTTAACATTCCTGAATATTTTCAACAATTTAAAAATAATTTTGCTTTTAAAGTAACTTTCCTCTTTCTTTATTAAAGATGTGCCACGGCAGATCAACTTAGATGCACCCGGAGAAATGGGAAAGCCGGTTATTATAGAACAAGAAAATAAGGCAGAAGCTGAAAGATTATTCAAAATAAACGAATTTAACTTAATGGCAAGTGATAGAGTTGCATTAAACAGGTCATTACCAGATGTCCGGCCAAGACAGTAAGTTCAATCTTGAATTATTTAAATATTATGAAATATTTTTCTCCCTATATTTTTATTTTTCCCATTGCACAGGTTTCTTATTACTGTAAGATCAATTTCAAAAATAATTAAATGTTTTTAACTATCTTCAAAACAGGTTACATCACAAAATGTGTTACAGGTACTAATGCGATAGAAAAGTGTGCCCTTTACAATTGTTGTTTACATAAATTTTTGGCCTAGAATTTAGATTATACTGTATAGTTGTTTATTTTTGTCAATATCTATTTTGAAAATCAGTCATTCAAAAGATACTATGTTATGCATGTCAATGCCATCCATTTGGCCGCTTTGAATGAAAAAAAATCCTGAGATCTGGCACTTAAGATTATTAAACTTCTAAAAAAGGTAGTGTATAGTATTGTGTTTATCTTCATGTGAGAAATTAATACTTCTGTACAATTCTTAGAGTTAACATTAACTTCTTTTATCTTTGCTTAGTGATTTTTCTTTTATTTAATACAATGAGACACCAACTACACCTGATGAAATGACAAAACATTTCACTCCTGGTCCTTTAGCCTCCTTTGTATAATGTAGAGTACTCTATGTACTGTATGTCTTGTGAAATGCATTTCCACTTTAATATACGACACTTGATTAAATTTGCTAATGGCAATCCATGGCTCATGTGCTAGATAAAATATATAAAAGTATTGCATTAAAAAAATGTTATACAGCAAAAATTTCCTCAGAAAGGATTGCAACGGTAAAAATAGCCCTGATAGAATACAGTAGGTTCCATTTGAAATGGCCCCAGTAAAAATGGCTCCACAGCTTTAAAAATGGCTGTACTTAAACAGAGCATAATTGAAAAATAAGTAAAAATAGCCCCAATTAACAAATACTAGGTAGAAATTTTCATCACTGTTGTGAAAAAGGCTTACAACTTTTAATAGATATAAAAATGGCCCCAATGGACAACAAAAAGTAAAAGTGTACTGTCAACAAAATTTCAGTACAGTGTTACTTTCATTTCAGAAAAGTTTGTGAACCTATTTTATTGTCAATAACATTTTTCTATCACCTGAAAATGCTATTGTCAGTTCCATTTTGCTTAAAGAAAACATCATTTTAAAAAAAATTATTTTTCATTCTTTGTAAAGGATTGTTCAAGTATAAAGTTTGCAATTTATGATGTTGATTTTGCTCTGTATCATCACTTTTTATATTTCTGCAAAAACTTATGTTAAAAATATCTTGTACATTTGCACTTTACAATGATATCGTTTAAACTTTAGTAGAGTCACATACTAGATCCAGTGTTATACATTTATGCAGTTTGCGATAAATATCACTCACTTAGTATAATCACTTGTTAGATCCAATGTTAAATGACTTGCTCAGTTTGCAATTTGCGATGATGATAAATACTCTCAGTTTCATCACTGTTAAGGTACAGTAAAGCTTTGTCTACACTATCAAATTTTATGTGACAAAAAAATGTGATGTGCCCATATATGGGTATGATGACTTCATAACACAATCATCAAATTGTACAAAAAAAAGTTGAACGTGTTCAACTCTATGTTCCATCCAATTTTATGTGACGCTTTTTTTTTCGATGAAATTTGATAGTGTAGACAAAGCTTAAGGTAAAGATCATCAAATGGTCATTTGTAAATGACATGGAATCTCACTATAACAGATAAACCACTGTTCAATAGTAAAGGAAAAATACTATATAAATGAGCAATATTATCATAGTATGAAGGGTACTTGGAACATTATTTGTGTTTTTCAAAAACCTGTCATTAGTGTTTGAACACAATCCAAATGGATATAAGTACATATGAGGTGTGCCATCCCAAAACTAGCATCCCAGGGGCAGATTTAGGGGGGCCGGCCCGGCCCCGGCCCCCTTTTGGAAGGTAAAATAAAGAAAAAAAAGAAAGGAAAAAAGAAAGAAAAAGAAAAAAATGATAGCCCACAACACCTCAAATGTTATTTTCGGGCGTCTAGAACACAAAAATTTCCCCTAGGACATTGTTGTCTCGATCAGCCCAAATTTCGGCCCCCCTTTCGGCCCCCCCTTTTGGACATCTCTGGATCCGCCCCTGCATCCATTGCCTAGGAAATAAATAAATAAAAAATTATCAATATTCTTTGAATTGTAATAATGATGGGTCATTTACTGGACTTGAATAACTATTGCCAAAGCTATGACTATAAAGATTATGACTTCTGAGTGTATGGTAATGTTACTTCAGTAAGAAATTCTAATACTTTAATCAGTTTAAAATATTTGCACTATAATAGTACACTGGTTTTTTGATGGTACGCCTCATATTTTGAAGATAAATAAAGAATATAATGAGTATTCAACAATCACCAGTGAATGCTCAATTTATTGAAGCCTCAGCAAATACAGCAGTTGAAGGTTATGCATTGTGTTCATTTTAATTTAAAATTCTTTTAATTAAGTTTAACATTTGTGAAAAGTTGTTCAAATTGATCAGCTGAAACATGGAGTTTAACTAAATGAATTAAATTGTAGGAAATTATGGTACTGGTATAATTCTGTAGTGACATAGGAATTACAATTACTCCAATATTGATTTTTGTAAACAATTGTGCACCATGTTTGCCACGTGGACACAACCGGCAGTTTATAATAGTAACTGTATTTAGCCTGTGTACAGTATTTGTCATAAACTCCTGATGTGTATTGTAACATGTGGTGTGAAGACAAAAGAATGAAGGCAGTTTTTTCTATTCAATTATATTACACTTCTGAATGGCTTTTTAACCTGCTTTCTGCCACGTACAGTATAGTCAGTGTACAGTAGGAACATAGATAAATAAAATTGAATGTACAGTATAATGCCATGGCACAATCAACCTTGTTGAATGACTAATATTTTTTATTCTGCCTTTTATTACTTTATTTTGGCTGTGAATCTTGATACAAATGTTAAAATCTAACTACTATTAAAGTACCATGACCCTTTAAATTGAAAATACTGTAAATAAACTATGATTTTAACATTTTTATTGTATTAATTAAAAAATATTCCATACAACAGAAGTCTACACTCACAGGATAGAAAATAAAATAGATTGATAATTAAAATAATAATATAATAAATAATGAAGTACTGTAGTTCTTATGATGACAATGGTATATTTATAATAGAAATCTTTATATTCATTTCATGTTTACAATGATGATGACTGAGTTTTATTAGTGTACCACATGAGTACCACATTACTAATGTACTGTGACCCTGAAGTGGAAATATATAAATTATGATTTTAATATTTTTATTGTATAATTTTTTTTAAATGCCATTTACTGTATAATAGAAGTCTACATTCACAGAATAGAGAAGAAAATAGATTGATTTATTTATTCAGCTTTAGGCACGAGGGTCAAGGATATGCCAATCAGTGAACTAAATCACTCTTCAAAATGGCAGTCCCATCACAAGACAACAGAAGCTGTATTGGCCAGTACACCGGGGTAACCCCCCCTACTAATCTTAAAAGAAAGACTTTAAGTGCACATGAGCATTTGTGAACACTGGGCCTACGGTTTATAGTCCTTATCCGAAAAGACTTGTTCCACCACCAGAACTATAGGAGCGAGCCGGCCGGTTCCGTGCCATTATTGTTGGCTATGATTATGGGGCCCCTGCCTTAACCACTCAGCCATTCGACTCCTCAATAATTAAAAAATAATGAAGTAGTTCTTATGCTGACAGTGATATTTATAATAGAAATCTTGATATTCATTTCATGTTTACAATGATGATGTTTACAAAGTGATATTTGAAAAGCTTATTCAAATGATCACAGCTTATTTAAATGATTTTAAAAAAAAATGTTCTCCCTTGCTTTGCATCCTTTAATTATATACCTAATTCACATGAGACATCAAGTATTAATCACTTGAATATGAATTTAGCATTAACATTTACAATTAATTAGTGATGATACCTGTGATATTAGGCGATACACAAAAATAGATTAATTAATTTATAAAAAATGAATAATATAAATAAATTGTAAAAATAAATTGTAAATAGATGTGGACATCGAATTTAATATTCTTTACAAAGATAGTGCAAAATATATTTACTTTATAGTAATAATTATCCATCTTGATTTTAGATGCAGAGACAAAGTGTATTCCAAAAACTTGCCAGATGCAAGCGTGATCTTGGTGTATCATAATGAGGCTTGGAGTACGCTGTTGCGAAATGTTCACAGTATCATAAATCGTTCTCCACGAGATCTTTTAAGTGAAATAATTTTAGTTGATGATGCCAGTGATCAAGGTTAGTATTATTTAATTTTTTTGCCAAATTGTCAAATTCTACATGCCTTTTTGAAAAAAAACCATTATTATTATTTTAATGTTTACATGCAGTTGAGGAACTTATGTACTCCATTTTATTTCACATTTTAGCAGAGTATGTAAAAGTCCTTTTTGAGAAGAGCAATTGAACAATAAAATTAAGTATTCAGGTTTTTTACTTGTAGATGTATGGTACGTTGTACGTAATAGAATTGAGGAAATATTTTTCTCTCCAATTAACATGTATTATCATAGACAAAAATATCTTCATGAGATTTTTTTTTTATACATTTAGTAAAGTATCAATGGGACATTAAGAATGATGATTATGTTTGTTGAACATCATAGAGAATGTCAGGATGTGTACTGTTATAGCGTGTTGATGGCGTAGTTGACTGGTGCATTTTGAATATTATCTGTTCTCATTATTGAACAATCACTGTAGATTTATATAGATTATTATGCATACAGTAGGAAATGGATTTCTAAAGGTTTTAGATTAAATAAATAGTATTGTAGATCTCATATTAATAACAGAAACAAAAAAAAGCACACAATAGTACATTAGGATGAAGTTGTACATTAATGTTGATTAATTTTGTGACTGAAGCTTGGTTTATTAATCTGTTCTCATTATTGAACAATCACTGTAGATTTATAGATTAATGCATAGGCAATGGATTCTTAGGGCTTTAGATTTAAATACTAGTATTACAGTAGTATATCTTACCATACTAAAGCAAACAAGAAGAAACATCCGTATGATGAAGTTGTACAGTACTATTACATGTTGATGAAGTTTGTGACTGAACTTAGTGTAGTATTATCTGTTCTCATTTATTGAACAATCACTGTACCTTTATATATTACTGCATAAGTAATGGATTGTTAGGGCTTTATATTTAGTAATTGTAGATCTCATACTGTAACAAACATTAAGAAACATAACAGTACCGTATGATGAAGTTGTACAGTACCAGTAACCAATGAAATTAATAGAATATTTTACAGGTGTTGTAATACTAAATAGTTGCATGTTGATAAATTTTGTGATTGAAGCTTAGTTTATTATCTGTTCTCATTATTGAATAATCACTGTAAATCTATAGATTACTACATACTGTAGGTATAATGGATTTTAAAGGCTTTAGATTTAATACTATCAGTGGTTCTCAATCTCATACTGTAGCAGAAACAGGAAGAAACACAAAGTATAGCGAAGTTGTACTGTAGTTGCATGATCACCTTCGCAGTCTTTTGAAATTGAAAAAGTTATTTTGGTATGACAGAAGCCTTGCACTGAATGTCTACAGGTTAACAGCACTGCATTGAAGTGAAGTATAGTGACAACCAAACATGCATACTGTACAATACAAGCGTTGTTAATCTCTAGAAAGTACTCGCATCACTCCTTAGTACAGTAATTCATTGATATTAGATCTGTGTTACTATGAAGTACTGTAGATTGTTGGCGATCGTCCACACAATCTATGTTGATAGTTATAATTCAGACTTCTTCTTCTATTAGTTTCCTATAATATAATTATATAAATGTGTTTCCTCACTTGACTCTGGCTAGGCCAAGGCCTTTTCCTTACGTTTCACTAGTAATGTCAGAAAATGCTGCATTTGCAGAATGAAATGTTGACAAGAATTCTTGTCCCATATTTTCTCATTAGGGGAGGAAATATTTTTAATATTTGAAAAACTTTATTCTCTTCTTGATAGTAAATTCATTCACCAATTAAACATCCATATTTTTATTTAAATTCTGCTAAAGAAAAAAACTCAATTTCAATTTATGTTTTTATATGTTGAAACAAATTTTAACAGGTGGTAAGGTAGTGAATGAGGTGCCATTGCATAAAACACTGCTTCATGGAAGGCCTACATACCTTATCATTTAAATTGCTGTCTCATATTTTATTACGAAAAATTTTGCTGAGGAGAATAATAATAAAACTTGCATTTTTGTTTTAAATTACATGTCAGTTGTCATTGTATTACAAATGCTTTTTAATGAATAATAAACATTATAAGATGAGATTTTTTTATACGTTGTTTAGTGAACCCGCCACCTGCCAATAATGATGATTTCAAATTTTTGGCCAATTACCACACCCACCGCTACTATAAATTGGGAATTTCAGAAAAAAATAGAAGTTTTTCTTTATTTTTATTATGCCCGCTGCTGCCTCAAAATCTCCTAAAAAAGATGTATTATTTCTTTCTTAATTATATAAATTTAAAGCATTTAGCCATCCTATTATTACACTGTTTACATTCAACAATAAAATTTTGTTTTATTTCTTCCTCCATCTTGATGTTTTTGACAAAACTATTTTCTAAAGAAAAAAAAAAATTTCATTTTAATTTTTTTTTTCACCTTCCCCTGACGATCTTTTAAAAAATAGGTTTGCGAAACAAAGTATAAAAAGAGGCATAGTGCATCGTATCATGCTTTTTTTTCAAATTGTCCAGTGCACTTAATAAGTAGAGTTACTTAATAGCAATATATAAACAATTCTTTGATCACTGAAAACAAAACATATTAGATTTGGAAACATATTATATGTATTGTTTTGAATATGATTTATATCACTGTTGAAAATTATTTAATATTAATAAGTAGAGTTCCAAAAATAGTAGTAAAAAAATTCTTTGATCATTGAATCAAAGACATGAACCATAAAAGTTAAATTGTATATGATGATTAAGTATATCATTTTTGAAAAGGGGTAAGTCTTGAGTTCTATCATCCAAGTGGGCATACTGCTTTTTGCACCATGACGTGCATAAACAATGTCACAGGTCATCTTTTAACACCAAAATATTATCCAATCAAGAGTATAATGATACTAAATCTTCAATATGAATAATAGGATCAATAATCTACAAATGAAATTGTTATCCCATAGAATTTTTTGTATATTATTCTTCTTAATTATATTTTTCAAATTCAAAATATTCTGAGATTAAGATCTAAAAGAGTTGAGCTAGTTGTAGCTTAGTAGTTAAGATGCTTGCCTTCTAATCCCAGGGTCCTGTATTCAAACCTATTAAAAACCATAGGAATTTTTTTTAATGTATTAACTCCTGAAGCCTCATAACAAGATTTGGTTTATGTCGTGTAGGTCTATAATTTGTACTGTATATTGTTATATTGATACATATATTTTATTAGTTGTCAGTTGTGGATATAGAAATAGATACATTGCAGTGATTAAGAAAATACTACAGAACATGGAACTACATTTCTACATTAGAACTATAATTTGAATTTCTCATAAAATTTTATATGCACTTTTATTACATTTTTGTAATAAATAGAAAGCATGTTAAAAATAATAGGCATCATAACAGGAAAGTAAATAAACAGAAAAGAAAAAGAAATAAAATGAAATGGAAACGGAAAAAAAGGAAAATGAAAAGAAATGATATGAAAAATAAAGGACAGATTGTGAAAAGAATAAAAAATTTAATTGAGGAATTATTATAGTAAGCCAATGAATAGTAAAGACTATTAGGTAAATTATGAAAATAATTCTCACCTTTGTTTTATTGCACCTGGCTTGAAAAGCAAATTAGGTCTATAAATTTTGCATTGTTTATAAATTCGCAATTATTAATATTATGACAGGTTTTATATAATACAATTATTTGTTGAAATCAGTCTTACTTAATATAAAATCAATCTACTGTAAGAAGAATGTAAATAAATATGTTTGGTGTTTAGAACCATTCACATTTAAAAGCTATTGTCTTCCATGGTGTTGTAGTAATGTTAATTTATCTTTTCCCAGACAAAAAAGCTGCTGTAAACATTTGGTAAAAAGGACAACAATGTTTAATTTGTCTTTCCTGCATGCAAAGTGTCTGTAGCTTTGGTGTAGCCATGGACCCTATTAATAGGTCCATGGTGTAGCCATGTTGTTTTCCTTTTCCTGCTCCCCCACCCGTGTCTGAGATATTAATTTTATTGTTATTTAAGTCAATCAGGGATAGTCCCTCCAATGCAATTTTCCTGTCCTATTCATTCACCAGTTTAGTCTAATGGTCTAATGTATAGTCTGTTTATGCTCTATCCTTTATGATATACAGTAGTCCAACAATATTCATTTCATTGTTTATGCGAAGTACTATCTACCTTTACAAAATGAATAATACAGTTGAAAATGGCTTTTGTTTGTAGAGCTAAAACAATGTAGGCCTAGCATCAAAGCAAACTGCTTAATTTGCTTAAATCTCAGGACTGTAGAGAGAAATTAATGAGCTATTGAAACTAATTATTGCCTAATATATAATGCACATATTGGATTTAATCTCTTAGCCTATACTAGGCTTAGGTAAAAACCATCACATGGTTTTATTCATTTTCATTTAAAACAAATGATTTTATTTCTTCATTATTGTTAGATTTTTGCTGACTTATAAACCATTACTGTACATTTTAAAAAGTGTTTCAGACATAATTATTTAATTATTATTTCAGTTCATTCACATCATTCATGTAATTGTTCATATTCTGTGTGTAATCCACAGTTGTATGAACATTTTCATTAAATAAGAATTAACTTTTTTCCAAGGGAAATTCCATTCCTCTCTGGATGACTGCATCAGCCATTTCAATTCCTGAGCACCGTGTCTGATGAGCATTGGTAGTTAGTATTGTACAGCATTATTAATTTTTCTTTAAAATTGACATGGGGTAAAGAAGTGCAGTCAGATTTTTAACATCAAACAAGACTTGCGACATGTGTGAAAATGGCTGCCATCTTATATTCATGATGAAAACATCAATAAATCGTACTTCCTGTACAACAGGAAAAAAGAACATGTTTAGAATGTCAACAATGCCTATTTTTATTAATATACATTGATATTCACAATGTAGAATATCAATGTATAATAGAATCCCAATGGCCTTTAATCTTGAGAAGAATCTCATCTCGAAAAGTAGCGCCCCCCCCCCCTTCAGTTTGAAAAAGTAATCTCGAAAAGAAGCCCATGGGCTTCTAATCAAGATAATATGTTCTTCATTTTTTTCAAGAGTACTTCCATTCAAACTGACGTTACCTTTGATGATTGTGATAGCATGTCAGTATCAATATTATTTTATTGTACTTAGCATGGTTAAAAAGTAAAAAAAAAAAAAAATATTGAAGAGAATTTCAAATTCCATAGTTGCAAAATGTAGGGAAATGATAGTTCCAAATATTTACAGCAAAAATTTTTTTTCTCAGAACATCTTGGCAAGAAGTTGGAAGAGTATGTTGCAAAGTTACCAGTGCCTATCAATATTCAACGTATGCCAAAACGCGCAGGATTGATCCGTGCTAGGATGCGAGGGGCAGATGTCGCCAAGGGAAACGTACTCGTGTTTCTGGATTCGCATTGTGAGGTTACAGAAGGGTGGATGGAACCCCTCCTGGCAAGAATACATGCTAATAGGTAACAATCTATATTGATGATAATTTTATGTTATGATTTTAATATCAGAAATACTACCTCATACTTAAAGATATATGAAGTAAAATCTTAAAAAACCCTGCAAAAATCAAAGTAAATTGAGTTGCTTATGTAAGTAGATCAAAATGTCAACAACTTCCAATGATACGTAGGTCAATTTCCTATTCTAAGAAGATCGACATTACTTATGCATACTGTTTAACTAGCAGAGAAACAAATTTCTTTTTTGAATTTTCGATTGAAAAGATTTCCTTTGCAGAACATATGAACAATATTATATATGCAAACTGTTTAACTAGCCCTAGAAAACCAATTTCTTAAAATTTTGTATTAAATAATTTCCTTTAAAAAACATACAAGAATGGTATGTATGCTAGTTTAACAACTAGAAAACCAAATTCTCTCTATTGAAAGATTTTCTTTGCAAATCATAAAGGAAAGATATGGTTTATGCATACTGTTAAATAAGAAATTTAATTTCTTGTTAATATTTTTGTTGGAAGAACACTAATATACAAAGTAAGCAATTTAACTATTTTTTACTCAACATAGTGAATTGGAATACCGCAAACGATCCGATAAGTGCCACAATATTTTTTGCTAAGCATTCCTCAAATACATGCAGAGGCACTTATTAGAAATTCTACTTTTAATAAACATTGTGGTGCTTAATTGAGAGAATACATATTACACATGTTGATTTTGATGTTTGTATCATTGTGAAACTATTAAATAACTGATTTCTCCTAGAACAAGACAGATGGCCTATGTACAGCAATTCGTTCCATTTTAGTGGTCCAATTTTGTATTAAGCACTGCTCTAGAATATGCCCCATATTTCAAATGCGCAGCACTGAAGAAATCTTCAGGGATTTTATAAGCACTGCAACGCTTACTGGGTCATTTACTGTATTTTAACTGCTCATATATTACTCCAAATGTTTTTAAAGTAAATGCAATGTTACCTAATTTATGCTTAAATACTGACTTAAGTTTTCCAATTTATTCTGATGATTGAGCTGAAAGTAGCACCACTATTTCCAGACCAGTAGCAGCGCTAGCCTTATTCCAGTACTGCTAGCAGCCTTTGGTCAAGCAGAATCACCAGCATTGGGTTACTGGCATCATTAGCTTTGGTCTTACTACAGTAGCATCAGTAGCCTTGGGCCTGTAGCATTGTAGCAGTTTTAAACTGAGGTCATTGTCTTTGAACCAGTATTACCAGTACTCCTGTTAGACCTATGCCCAAGCCACTTCCTTTTACATGTGTTTATCACCACAAATTCCAACAAAAGTATAACCAAAATTAACAAGAACAAGAATTAACATCATCAACAAAATGATCTGCCAACAACTCTTAGTCCTAACATGCCTGAAATTCCTCTCCAGAAAAATACGCAGAGGAACAAACATCAAAGGACTTGTAAATTTAGAGTTCAAAATGTTAAATGTAATTATCATTAAAGAATGATGTAATATCCTCAGGGAAATATCCATTAGGATTTTATGTGCTTCAGTCTCCTGCACCTCATCCTAGATGTTAATTTTCTTAATCATTTGTAACCTGAACAATTTTATATTCATCCCTTAGGATATTTCTTTTGTTATTTCAGCTACTTAAAACATATACAAAATTTGTCGTTTTGAATTGTATTTTGGCTCTCAACTATAAGCATCTTAAAATCCTGTTTGGCTACATATCAATTAAAGAAATAAAATAAATAAATAAAATTAAGACATAAAGAACCTATGACATTTAAATGAAGAAAGTTTACCTCTGAAACAACAGATACCTTTTGTTTTAAAGATATTTGATTCCTTGGTATTCTTGGAATATAAGTAACTCTTTAGATGGCATGTTTCTCACCTATAGGAGGACATCGGTATGTCCTGTCATAGATGTAATTAGTGATGAGACATTTGGATATGGAGGTCACACAGGTGATCCTCAGGTTGGTGGTTTCAGCTGGTCGTTGTTCTTCAACTGGCATGCAATTCCGAGACGAGAGCAGCAACGACGTCACGGTGATCCCACGGAACCCGTAAGGTGAGGCTACAAAATCCTGACGACTGTAAGCGTCGGTACTGTGTTTTGTTTTTTAAAAAAATCTTTTTTCCATTAACTACAAAACTTTATTTTTCTCCTAGGGTTCTACCTGCAGTTTGCGTAGAGGTGATCATATTTCAACGGCATTATTCTCCATCATTTTTATCTATTGATATTCCCTTTAAACATACATTTCTTCTCCTCAGAGACACTGCTGTTTGCCCTGTTATTGATGTAATCAGTGATGAAACCTTTGGTTACCAGCATGGTAATGACCCTCAGATGGGAGGATTCGGTTGGTCCTTATTTTTCAAGTGGTACGGTGTCCCTAAGCGAGAAATAGTACGTCGAAGAGGCGACCCAACTGAGCCTGTTAGGTATGCGGCCTCTTGAGGTTACATTTCCTAGCATCGCAAGATGGCATGCTGATAGAATGAAATCTTGTAGAGCACAAACAAGACTAATATTGCACAGATTTTGCCTGTTCTCCAACTGGGTTCAATAGACACAATTGGCGACCAAAACTAGTTAGTGATCATGTGACTTTTCGTTGATATATGGCATACAAGGCGTTCTGTGTAAAATTATTTGAAGAGAAATGTTATGGATTTGAAAATCGACATTAGAATGTGCAAAATATGTGCAAACTAACAGTATTTAACACCTGCAATGTGCCTTAAACTCGGTTCACATTGAACAAGCTGTGCATTGTATTTAACACCTACAATGTGCCTTAAACTGGGTTCACATTGAACAAGCTGTGCATTGTATTTAACACCTACAATGTACCTTAAACTGGGTTCACATTGAACAAACTGCATTTTCCTGTATACTGAGTGCACTCTGTTGATAACAGTCAAGAGTAGACTTAAATAGCTTAGTGGTTAAGATGCTTGCCTTCTAATACCATGATCCTGGCTTCAATTCCTGTCACAGCAAGACTTTTTTTCATGACTAAATACACTCCACTTCCTACGCCTCAATAAGAGACATTATTCCATCCTGTAAGTGGAGAGTCTACTTGCTGTTTTTAATTTTAAAAAAATTTAAAAATTTAATTTTAATTTTAATTTTAAAAAATTAAAAAATTTAATTTTAATTTTAAAAAAGTTAAAAATTCAAAACGTCACATGACTGGAGCCGCAGATTGTGTCTATTTAGATAGTTGGTGTCCTAATCATGTCCATTCTCTACACAAAGTGATAAGGTTTACTCTTATTTACTGTATACTACCTTTTTAGTGCTTCAGAACCTTTTACTGTTCTATAGTTGAAATATCCCACAAATGTCATTGTAATTTCAATGCTGTTACTGGATGTATACCCAATTCGTAGGCCATGAGTGGACCTGATAGGACCACACTTATCTCTTAGTTTTTGTACATATATCCCTTATGGTGGCACTTTCTGTAAATGGGAATATAGATGCATGTTCACTTTTTAAACAAAATTCTGTGTAAAATGGTCATTTTTTTTTTTTATTATAAAAACATTCTTTTTTGGTAAGAATGCGAATCTTTCTTGAGAACAATGTCCATTAATACTTAAAATGAAAAGAAATACAAAAGAAATATTTAGACATTTAATTCTGTGTAAAATTAGATTTTTTCCCAATATTCAGATTTTTGCAACGTTAATGTCCATACTAAACATTATACCAAGAAGAATGTGTGATTTTTGCAATCCATGTTTTGATGCATGCATCAAGCATTCATTCGGGAATTCTCTATATAGAGTTGGTCATAAATATATCTACTTTGAATTAAGGTTTATAAATACCAAAAATAGATGTTTTTATTGAATTTCCAAAGTTCTATTCTAAAATATCACTATATTCCTATTGCTCAGTCAGTGTTGTGTTAAAAGAAACTGCATTCTTTCAATAAGATGTTAGGGACCCCGTGCAAGATTCATCGCTACATTAAGTGCTACCACCGGCAATATATTTATAACTAATAATAGAACCAATCCATCTTTTGAGTTTTTGTACAATATAGCTACTACTCCCACTACTAATAAGTATATTTCCTTTTCAGACTTACAAATTTAAATAATAATGCATTTCAGCTTTATTTTTTTAATATTCATGTTATCCATTCATAACTACTAATTACGATTTGCAATTACTATTTCTTTCCATTTAGGTTGAATGCTTAATGTTGCCTTGTCTTTTCATAATGCTTCATATTAACAATTTATAGTATACTTGGCAACATTTGTGCCATTTTAGACTTGTTGACACTAAATTGGTAATGCATATTAATATATTTTTGAGAAATGAAGTTTTCAATTAATATGATGATGAAGACATAATGAAAATTGCATGCATTTAGTTGACTGCATTGTTGTCTAGTCTTGTTGGCATGGTTACCATTGAATTGTTATTTTGTGTGTCATAATACAGCATGAATAGATAAATACATAATCTAATTAATATATTAGATTACTACATGTGAAGAATTCTTTAGATGCCCAGTAACATAGTATGCATTTCATTTTACGCTAATGTAATATCTTACATATAGTGATAGTGGTCAAGTTTACAGAGTTAATAATTATAAATAATAATGATAATAATTATTTAATGATTTTTTAAATAACTATTCCTTCTTATACAGTCTGATCAAATGTAACTACAAATCCATGTTTTACCTAGTTTACCTGATACCATGTTTTTAAATATTGTATTTAAAGCCAGCAATTTGTTTTTCTAAAATACAGAAAGGGCATTTTGCGAACTACTATGAGATACAATTTTAGAACAATTAAAAGGGGGGGGGGGAGGTGGTGAGGAATGGGGCGTAAGCACCCTTTTTTGTGAATCTTAAAAACAAACCTCCATCAAATTATATGACATACTATATTTCTGACTGTTTCTGTGATAAACCCTTTCAGATGAATTGAAGAGCACATGTGAGGTCCCCTGAAACAACCGCAAGCAAAATACATTATAGAAATACAGATATTATTTTTTAATAATCTACAAAATTATGATTCGTTGATGTCTGAATGTAGGCTGATATATTGCACCTAGAAACTGACGTCAATGTTTTTATAGGAGTGATGAAGCCATGTAAAATGACTGTTCCTTAAGGAATAGAGTTAATGCGGTAGTTCTTTTGAATATTAAATGATGATTAATTATTTAATTAATGATCTATTTTTATAGAGCTTTCCATTGCAACAACTACAGTCACATGGTTACATTAAATTTAATGTTATTCTGCTATATTATTATCGGTATCACCACCATCATTGAAATGAGGATGATGATGATAATACATAATAATAATAATAATAATAATAATAAGAATAATAATGATAATGATAATAATAATAATAAGTAAATTCATTTATAGCGCATTCCGAAAGGCTCAATGCGCTTTACAACAAAGAACAAGTAGTAGTAAATAAATTTACTTAAACTACTTATATTAAAAGCAGTTCCGAAATGTGATGGTCATCATCATCATCATCACCACATCACTATCATCATCATCACTATCATTGTTATCAACATCATTATCACAATTATCATAATAACCATTCTCATTAATAAATATTTTATGTTCTCTTAATTAAGTAATAAATAATTAAATGCTGTATTTAAAATGTTTAAGAAGGTTTTTTTACGTGTGCATGATGATAAAAGACAGAGAAACATTAAAATATTGAGGCCTGGCTAAAGACAAAATTTATCAAAAGCTAACATTACAGTTTTGTAGAAACACTAATAGTTTCTACAAAAAATGAATTTTAAATATGAAATAAAAAGGCGCCATAAAAATGTCAATTATTATTCTTTAATAATCTATAAAATTACAATTTATAATGATATTGTGTCAAAGTAGGATGATAGCATATTGGAACTAGAAGCAGAAACCTAAGATTGTTTTTATTGCTATAATAAGACTGATGAAATCTGTCAAATGTCTGTACCTTAAGGAATAGAATTAATCGTTCTTTTGATTATTAATGGTGCTTTGATGTTTGGATCGTTCTCCAAGGCTGAGAACATTCTCGTTGAAGATGAAGCCTCTTACCGTTCTTGCTCGTAGTTAATTTCATTCAACTCTCTCAAGTAATGCCATTAACTAGAGAAGTTATCCACTAAAATTACATAGTGAAAATAAGAAGTGCATATACTTCATAATAATTAATATTAATATTATTATTTACTAATTATCCATCTTTATCTAGTATTTTCTTTGTATGCATGCCACATTGAAAATTATTTATTTCCAGTTTTTAAATAGTTTTATTTTGTTTATTTTGATTTTGCTGTTAAAATAATATTTATATATCCTACATTAGTGTCCCCTTTATTGTAATATAATTTTTTTACTAATAAAAATATTAATATTGACATTTTATATATCTGAATCGTGTTGCTCCCTAAAGTAGGTTAAGATATATACATATTAATATTTAGGCCTATATCTAAAATTCAGCTAATATGTACAGTATATAAATATTTGTAAAATTCTGGAATTCAGTAGTCGTTTGATGATAACAAATAATTATTTTTTTAATATATATAATAAATTTGCTTTATCCAATCATCCTAAAGCTCTATCCACACTATCAAATTTTCTTTGACAAAAAAATGTGACAAGCCCATATATAGTAATGCTATGCCTATATATGGTCATGGTGTGATGTCATCATGCCCATATATGGGCATATCACACTTTCTGGTCACACAAAATTTGATAGTGTAGACAGAGCTTTAGAGACTATGGTGTTGTATTCAAATTTGTTTTTATCCACAGTTCACATGAAGAATGCTTGTTTATCCACACACACAGAATAACTTGTTTGTTTTCATCACCATAGTAGCATTCATACTTGTGATACCCAGTGTGTTATTAACAACATGCTTTTGTGTTTATTTCTGATATTAATCTAATACCAGTGTTGATCTTGATATTAATTAAATTAATTTTTTTCTATTGTTGTATAGATTTTGACTGTAATAAGACAATAATATCATTTAAAAAAAAATTATTGTTCATATAATAAAATGTTCAATTTATTTGAAAATAAGTATTATTCTTATAAGATTATATTTTTGAAGGTAATTATTATAAAAATTAATAACTTCATTATTTGTGTAACATGCATATTCAATGTTGATGTTTTTGAATATTAGGTGTAATTTGTTAAAATATTTGAACTTTTCGTATATTTCATTATTAAAAAAAATATTTAATCACAGGTCTCCTACAATGGCTGGTGGTTTGTTTGCCATATCCAAGGATTACTTTGAGGAGCTTGGCCGATATGATCCAGGTTTTGATATATGGGGAGGAGAAAATCTTGAACTTTCATTTAAAGTGAGCACATAGATTTTGTTTATCCACCACATGGACTCAATTTACTCCATATTCATATGTCTTCCCTCCATATACTATGTATATCTATGCATTCATCGGTCTGTCATGCCTATTCATTATTCCCTCTATGCATCTGTCATATATATTTGACTATGTATTATTATTGTTTGGTTTCTTTATTCAAACACATAAAAACATACACATATAAAAAAAAATAGCATAGGCAAACAAATAAATTCTAAAATTTATTCTAATTTACAAAGTAAAATATAAAAATAGAAATTGCAGTAAAAAACGAAATTAGCTATAAAAATATATATACAAACAAATTTAGTACTGACATTAAAATCTGACTTCAATTTACAATTACACAAGGAATTACAAGATAGATACAAAAATTAGTATATATTAATTATTAAACATTATATATTATATGTGTCCATTATTTTATCTATTGTGTATATACAACATATAATATATATAATTACATATATTCATGCTTTTATGTAAATATTCATCCTTTCATCTATATATCTGTACATCCTTTTAATCTATCATCTGTATATAGACTACCAGGACCTACTCATTTATCTATCTTTTTTGTGTATCTATTTTAATTTTATGTATTTCAATTTTTTTGGGGGGTTTTTATGTTTTTTTCAATCTGACTGTAGGTCTGTATAGTGTCAGCGCCTTGAGACGGTTTTATAGTGGAAGGTGCTTTCTACAAATATCCTACCATTACTATTATTTATTTCCATTGTTCTATATCTATATCCATCCTGAGTGGAAATACATGAATTCAATAACCTTATCTTTGTTTTATGTAATTTTTTCTTTCATAGATTTGGATGTGTGGTGGTACACTTGAATTTGTTCCCTGTTCTCATGTAGGGCACGTGTTTAGGAAGAAGTCGCCATATCACTTCCCTCCTGGAACAAACTATGTCAATAAAAATAATAAAAGACTAGCAGAAGTATGGCTTGATGAATACAAGAATTTTTACTATAGGATAGCGCCCTCAGTGGCTAAAACTGACCCAGGGGATCTCACAGAACGTCATGCTCTAAGGAAGAGTCTTAATTGCAAAAGCTTCAAATGGTTTTTAGAAAATATATACCCAGAGTCATCATGGCCTGTCAACTTCTACAGCATGGGAGAGGTAAGTGCATTCTATTATTTAATACAGAGTTGTTTTGATGATACTTAAATCTATAATATTAGATAAGGCTAGAATAGCCTTGGCAAGGCTAGGGGGCCAAGGCTAGCATATTTTGCTGGATGGTACGCGATGCGAATCCAAAATTGTGGTATTATCTATGTATTTTCTACTTTTTAGGCTTAAACACATATTATTTTGGTTGTAAAAAAGAATGTTTTTGTACCGACCTACCCATTTTTTTGATTTACCAAAACGTGGCCAACACAATTTTTTTTTTTGTGGGCCTGATGGTTTGTCAAATGAAGCTTGCCATCCCAAAACCAGCATACTGTTGCCATGTGGTAAACTTAGTAATCAGCAAATATTACTTGCCTTACCAAACACTTACTATGATTGCAATGCCCTTGTGATGCCAGTTTTTGATTACTGTAGTTGCGTTTGGTCGAATTGCAATATACAATATTTAAATACTTTGCAAATTTTACTAAATAGACTAGGTAGAGTTGTACTTTCTGTTAATATAATGACTCCTATAAATGAAAAAATGAACATGCTTAAATGGAGTAAACTCAATGATAGATGGAGAAATCAGTTACTCATAGTTATTTATATAAGTGTCTACAAGGGTATGCACCATCGTCTCTGTCGTCTATGCTTGTCTGTAATGAAAATATTCACTCTAAATGCACCCGTAGCCAAAGTAGCAACACTTTAATTGTACCAATCTGGAATAACAATCATGGTAAAGGAACCTTTCAGTATAGATCTGCCAAAGAATGGAATAACCTACCAATTGACATAAGGAAAAATGCAACCAATATTAGTTTGGATATTTTGTGCTATTTCTTAATTTTAAATTTTATCACATATTTTTTTCTGTTTTCTTTCATGTTTTATGCCTTTTGTTTTTTTAATTCTAATGATTTTCTATTTTGATTATGTTAAGTTTTTATTCCGAAAATTGTTAAAAATAACTGGACCATTTGGGAGACCAGTACTTTTGTATTGAAAATGTATCCAGTCAAAAGAAAGAAATAAATAAATAAAATGTGGCAGTATATCGTATACTTTAGTACAGAGAAGCTGTAATACTTTTACTCATAACTTTAGCAATAATAAGTCAATTCCAGTAAATGTCCCATCATTTTAAATTTTGTAATGTGGAGAATATGAAAATAAAAAGTCAACTTTCTTGCTTTGGTCACTGATGCTGGTTTTGGCGTGGCAAGCCCCAAATACTGTAGTGTAAATACTGGGTTATTTTTCATGCACATATGCAATAGTGCACACACAGTGAAAGATTTCAGTGAAAGACACCAGCAAGATCAACATTGACGGGATTCGAACTTGGTCCCTCTCACACCAAAGTTCAATTCCTTAATTCATTTATACAGTAAATGAAAAGGCACAATACAATATGTATTTTATTATCCCACAACTTTGGCATTGACAGTAAAATATCAATCATAAATATTGGTCATTTTAAAAATATAAAATCATTTTGGATGGTTTAATATAATAATGATGTACATATATCATTCATCCATAAATATTTTATTTACATATTTTTATATAGTAATTACATAAAAACACATACAGGTGTGAAGTACATTCATGATTCAATTCCAAAAGCATCTCATATTATTAAAGCAATTAAATTATGAACCCAAGTTCACATAAGAATCACATAATATTAAAATGTATTGAACTTTTTGTCATCAAGTACAAGAAATTACAAATACCCAGAGAAGGACATGTGATGAAAAATCTTTAATAATCACTTACAATTAATTCCTAATCAATAATAATTCATTTTCTATCTAGAAGTCGATAGATAGCTGTGTTTTAGATAATAAATCAAACAGTACATTTATACTAACCTGAGAGTTATTACACAAGCATTTGCCTCAATCGATTTGACTTCACAAGGTGAAGTAATTGATAATAAATTTATATGCTAGAAAAGGTTCTGTGTGTCTTTTTACAGTCAAGAAAAGCAGAAACCTGTGTCTTTTATTTGTTAAGAATTTTGATTAAACTTTATGTCAGCGAAAATAACAAATGGTCTTCCAAACACTCCAAATTTCGCTAGATCATAAATATCACAGTCATACCAAAATGTGTACACATACGCAAGATACAAATAACTTATGCAGCAATGGTCAAAGTTATTTTTGATGATTATCATTATTATATTTATTGCCATTTTTTTAAATTATATTTATTGCCTTTTTTTTTTTATTGTTGTTACCAACATTGGTGACCTATAAAATAACTTAAATAGTAATCATTCATGATTGAAATGTCATTATTAAGCTAGTTTACTTTTGTAAAAAATTGTAACAAGTTTTGATATACGGTAGTCACTGGTCCTGGTTCATTTCCCATTGCTGCTTTTATTTCAGCTGGAGGGCTGAATGCAAGTTAATTTCACCCACCGTCTTTCAAATGAGACATTTAAGGTTTTGGTCCTGTGTGCATTGTTGCTATTTGCATGTTAAAGAACGCAGTACTGTACATTCTTCAGAAAAGAGTAGGGGATTGTGTCCTGGTGTGCTTCCCAATCACCACTAGAAGGACCCCACTGGAAATAAGTCTTCTAGACTTCCGTGGATTATCCTTGGTTATACACCGAATAAATCTATCCATATTTAAAGAAATAAATGAAATTTTTAAAGCTTATATCTAGTGAGTGGTGTTTTTTTTTTGTTTTTTTTTACAGATACGCAATGTCGAGACTAATCAGTGCCTAGACACAATGATGAGAGACACAGGTCACAAGGTCGGCCTTTATGCTTGTCATGGACAAGGTGGCAACCAGGTAAGATTCATTTTACCTGCAGTTTTTGGTATCATTTTAACAATAATGATGTTGATATAAAATTTGTATATGTAAATAACGTATGTATAAATAATATATATTTGTTATCTTTTTTGTTATATATAACATGTTACTTGCATGTAATAAAGCTATTTATTAATATATAATGGCATTTCTACATGATGACCCATTATTTTGGTCAAATTCATTCTTTTAATGCCTCTTAAAAATGTAAACATCCTGGGTTCTCTATGTTGTGATTGAATGTAATGTATTTTTTTTTGTAGATCTGGGCTTTTACAAAGGATTATGAATTAAAACATGATGATTCATGTTTAGATGTGGCCCACAATGGACCAGTGATGATGTTGTCTTGCCACCAGCAGGGAGGAAACCAAAAATGAAAGCAGAATTGGGGCTTATGGGAGAACAGTAGATTTTTAATTGTTACCCAGTATAGGTATAGATTTTTTTTTTTAGAGGAAGACATTCTTATATAGCAGTGACGGATCTAGGATTTAGCAATGGGGGGTGAATAATGGGAGGTGAGAGGACTGAGCGGAAAAATGGATGGTTTTAAGAGAGGCGTCCCCTCTCAATGGAGATTTTTTTGGAATTAGACTGCTAGACGATCTTAGATGGCATCAGAGTACACGAGAAGCACACACACAAGACGAGTGACCATTATTTTTTTTTTCACGGTAAACAAAGGAAGGTGTCTAGCCACTCTATTCACCCCCTCTAGATCCGGCCCCCCTTAGATCCGCCACTGTATAGAGGCCTATAAAAAGTAGTTCATATTAAATAATTTATCAACAACATGCATTCAATTACAGGTCCCTCTCTAATTAAAGACACCCACTTTTCTGTGGTCTTAAATTAACAAAAGTCCTTTATCATTATTATTCTAATTAGAGAAAAGCTGCTAAACCCCAGGAGACCCTGGTCCCGAAAGTTGTCTTTAATTGGAGGGAGACCTGTATTTATGTAGTTTAGTCTAGTATAGCCTGGTTCTCACGAGAGCCCTAGTATCCGGATCGGGAGCTAACCGTTAGCACCAGCGTGAGAACGACTGATTGGTTAGCACTAACCGTTAGCAGTATCCGGATACGCTAACGGTTAGCAAGCGCCATCGGTTAGCAAGTCGAGGGCGTTTCTATCATCAACCAATCACACGTACGCGTTTACAATTTCCAGTTTCTTATTGGCCAGTGATTTGATCATCACATTGTTGGTATCCGGATTGGGATTTTCTTGCATGGACGCACAGCAGCAAACAGTTAGCAGGATCCGGATCCTGCTAACCGTTAGCTGCCGTGTGAGAACATAGCCTGAGTAATGATTCTTTCTATTCTTTCTTTTTGGGTAAATAACATGGTGAACTGTACTATTTTATTACACAAGCTTTCGTGTAAGTATGTAGGACATTTGTTCAGGTGAAGTCACCTGAACAGAAGAAGTGTACTACACGTTTACATGAAAGCTTGTGATAATATAAATCTCAACATGTCTGAAAGTGCTATTTTTTGCTTTCTGACTCTTTTTGGGTAATTAGAGAGTTTAGATCATTATGCTTGTATTCTTTTTGGGTAGTTTGGATGCTTACTGCAGTATGCTAATTATGGTTTATTCTTTTTGGGTAGTTAAAGCTTTATTTAATAATAATAATAATAATAATAATAATAATAATAATAATAATATAGGAGCACTCAGTAGAGAACATATCTCCACCACTGCAAATCCCTCAATACACATGTTACGTTTTAAACACAGAATCCAAGCAACATATAGTATTGAAACATTGTATTTTCAACTAATGATAAGTACTGTAAAAATGTGACAACTCACCTACTTTCTAACCACCACCTACTTATAGTTGACAAAAAATACATGCCAAGTACTGGTGTTGAAATGGAAATATTATGCAAATAGTCAAATTAGTAAAAAAATATGGGGTATTGCTTTTTGGTGTCACATGTTTAAATATAAATTTGCATTAAAAATATTCCCAATTAGTTCCCAAAAAAGTGAAGTTAGAACATACACTGTAAAACACTGTACACATTTACTGTAATTGCACTAATGTGAATATTCATCATATAGCTATTGTGTCTACCTATTGTGGAAAGTTTCATTTTGATCCATTTTAGAGAGATTTAGGTCTTGGACCTAATAACCCTCAAATTCACACCCGAATTTGGATCATCACCAACCTTTGATAAGTTCTTCCTTATAACTTGGTTAAATTTTCACGAAGGTTTCATTCAGTTTTTGAAATATCTGGTCTAGGACAATTTGTTTAAACGGTCCTCATATCCACGCCCTAATCCTACTCACCAAAATGTAATCATTTCTTCATTGGGTCATACCTAACACTCCTTGTAACTTTCATTTAGATCTGTGCAGCCATTTTTGAGCTATTTTGAATGCACACACACACACAAAAACAGAAAAAGGTGACAGGCACACACACACAAACTTACACGACTAAAAAAACTTATCTCCTCGTGGAGATAATAATAATACTTGTATAATTTGTGTCCTTCCTTGTAACTCCTTCCTCTTTTCATTGTTGTATAGCTCACTGTGGCTTTTTTTTTTTATCGAATGAGATATATAAGAATGGCATAATTATAATTATTATACAGCAGCCAAAACATTGAAGTAAATATCACATATTTTGGCTTAATTAAGAAATTATTCTAAACATGTAATTGCTATTATTGTTGTTATCAGTATTATATTGTTATTGATAACAAATAGTTTTACAAAATAAGTAATTTATTTGAGTATTGTCTATAGAGTTTAAAACAATCTTTTTTTTTTGTATTATAAATGAGTTTGTTGTGGTACGAATAGATGAGACACTCTTTTTTTTATATTATTTTTTCACTGTAGGAAAGGCAAAAGTGGAAATATTTGAAAGAGGTGAGAGCCGCATTGGGTGCAGTATTTTACTATTCAATTTACGTTTTAATTACTTTTTCTCCTGCATGCTACTTGATAAAAAGGTGGACCTTAGCAATCAGTTATTATTGTAACCTTGCCTGCACTTTGTCCTAACGTTTCATACTCACTCATTTCACTGATAACCACTGCTTGTTGTTCATGTATACACATTATTAGTTTTATGCACTTTAACGTAGTGAGAATACATGTATTGATATAGTTTAGTTGAAGCATGTGGTGAGGTGAAATGACTGGGCTTCCAGTCAAAGGGTTGTTAATTGAGACAAATTCTAGTAACTTTCTCCATATTGTCTCATCCCACCCAGGATATGAATGATTTTAGATAGAAATGGGGGTAGTGCTGTATTTTCTGCATGGTAAGGGGTATTTCCCAGGGAGCAAAGGAGGTTGTACTTGTGGGTTTTAATATGATTCGGAAATCAGCAAAAACTGATTTGTATTAATAATCGCTGTCTTAGGTCATACGTTAATAAATCATTCATCTTTTTAAATGAGCAATTTAAAGTGTTATTGCATTTATGATACTTTGGAAGATTTATCTCTTAAAAAAACAATATTGAATGCATTTCTTATTGTGAGATTTTTATCACAGTTACCAAACACTGTACTGTTCATAATGATATTGTTTTGTATCTAATATCTGTATGAATTTTACTGCTAAGCTATGGAGAAAGTACCTTGCATAGCTTACTTACACATAAAAATAAATTAAATGTATTATATTATGCTTTCCTGCTGATGATAGTAGATAAATGATGATGATGATGATTATAATAATAATAAAATAATAATTACTGTATTTCAAACACAATGATAATGATGGTGATGATAATGATAGTACAGTGAATTATAATTTGATTTTATTAGTTGCTAAGGTTTCTGAGTGTTTTGAAAAAAGCAGCAGGTAAAACAAGAGTTGTGCATGGGATAAGAAATAGGCTTTATTCAGCCTTATTATGTATACCAAAGATTTAATAATTTGTTATTTTGAGACCAAAACATTAACATATTATTGTTATGTTTATGTGTATTACACAGTTGTCATTACTAAAATTGAAAAATCGTGCGTAGGAAAGGGTATCGAACAGTGTTGGTGGTGGTATTTTATTACTATTACTAACCCCAAGCTATGATTCACATTAGATTCTTACTCAAAGTTGTTTTAACGCCAAGGTGTACAGTATAATATTTTTAAACACTCACTTTGAAAAAAACTTTCACCACATGCCTTCCTCCCCCTCTTCCCACTTGCATTTACTGAGCAAAAATTACATTCATATTGTTAATAATTACCTGATTTTCCCAGCCTTCACCTCTGTATCAGCCTGCTGATGTCAATAGGCCTAGAAGAATATAGGGACTTGGTATTCCTGATACAGATTGTCAATGGATATGTAATTTGGTAACCTAAAACTCTTGTTACCAATAAACAATTTTATTATCTTTTTGGCTGAAGAAACATGACTACAACATATGTAAAATAATAAATAGCAATGTACTGCAGGCAGGAGTCCCAAGTTGGATTTGGTTAAATGAGCTTTCTTAACATCTAACTTCATTTTGCTGTGGATGGTGATGCCCATCTTTTCTGTTTTCTGTGAGACAATTGATAATAGAGTGGTAAAAGCATGCAAATACTTGTGGAAGATAGGTTTCTGGGAGATACTTGAAGGAGAGCGGAAGATTTCGAGAGACTTGGGACCCCCCTGCTGTTGGTTTTCATAATGGGGGTTTAATGTCAACTGAATGATGCTTAAATTATCTTGCAGATAAATGCATTAACAATAAAAGTTGTTTATGTTGTTGGATGTGTAGTTTGATGAACCTATTTACTATATTTATTTATTTATTTTCAGACCAAAGAATTACAGCACAGCAGTGGACTTTGTTTAGATACTTCAGAGAAAGCTCACGATGAACCAAGCGTGAAACCCTGTAATGGTCACAAGTCACAGCAATGGGAAATGATAAACATGCAGCTATTAGATTGAGGGCAGCCTACTTTTTTTATAATCAGGAGTCAAACAACAAAAAAGGAATGCCTTTGGGCAATGTGTCATACATTTTACAACTTACAAAGGAACCATTGTAGAGTTTAATGGTGGTTTGTCTTTGAACACTGATCTTCCATTAACTAAAGGGCATAAGACTTGATGGTGGTTTATAACCAACTGATATGGTTTCTTGCCTTGAATTAAGAACAGATGAGAACCCTAAGCTTGTTAATTAAATTAATTTTGCATAATTTATGATAATTTATTAAAAATGATTGATTAAAAAAAAATTACATAATTTGGATTGACTTTGAAAGACATTTTTAAATTATTGATGAAATTAAAAAGTTATCAATTGTTTGAACGTACGATCTGCATGCAGTCCATGGTATATCAAGCAAGTCCTAATTTATCCCAGGCCAATGTAATTTAAAAAACATATCAAAATCCAGGTTGATAATAAATTGAATTCATTCCTCGGTCAAACCTCCTATTTGGATGTTAACGATGGAACCCAGTTACAACATTTTAAGTATCATTTTAATTTTATTGTGAATACAAAAAATATACTTGACCAGCATGTATTATATACGGACCTAAGCCTTTGGACATTTATATCTTTGGTTTTATTATTGAACTTAAGTTAGGCCTAATAATATTATTAGTCAGACCAGAACTGACCAACACTTATTGTACTGTAGTTATGGAGAGTGGTGGTGTCACATATTCAGACGTGGGGTCCAAAGTACCTGACAGTGTCCACACCCACTTCAGCCCCACCATGTTTAGAGCAATTAAGAATATGCACTTGCTTTCTGTAAAGCAGTGTTCCCGGACTAAATGATTGGCTTTGTCCCCAATATGGGTGCTGTGTGCCCTCCTCGACCCCTGCTGGTGCCCCACTGGCTACCAACAAAATGCTAACTGAGAAACTGATGTGGAAGAGGCAGATAAATATATAGGTGATAGTGCTGCATTCCTATGTGTCTGTTGATGTGATCTTCAATCTATTAACACTAAGCATAGGTCCCAAAGGTGGTGTTGAATTAGCAAACTGTGGGGCGAAGTGTAGGATGTGGTCTCCATTTTACCTTTCAATCAGTGATTGGTTTAAATTAAGAGGAATGCCTCTGTGTTAGTATTATATGTATATACAGTAGGCTACATTCATTTTTCTTGTGGTAGACATGCCTGGCTAGCATTTCGTAATTTCACACTATTCAGAATATATTTTCAACCGGACAAAGAAAAAGAAAAAATATTAATCATGTTATTGTTGAAGCTGAGTGTTTGGCTGAGATGGAATGTTCCTGCTTCTTGTACTGCAGGTTGTAATCCTGGTTTTAATTGGGAGTGGATTGCTCGACTAGAATAGTTCTCTCATGAGCCACTACGAGTACCCAAACAAATTCAATAATTTCAAATTTGGAATAATGACATATTAAAAAAAAAAAAAAAAAAAATTTAATTAAAAAAAAAATAATGAAATGTAGCCTGCTGCTACAGGAAGGTATCAGGTAACATTAGTGATTGAGGTTTTTGGGTTTAGAAGGATGGTTGGTTTGGATAGAGGTATCCCATGATGCTCGGTGCATTAACACATTCTTAACTGATAAGAATGTCCAGTGGTGAGCATCATTCCTTAATAATATTCTTATAAATATATAGCAAAAAATTTTGATACAAAGAAATGGGAACTTAATGTTATATTTGTATTTGTGAGCCATGTGAACCTATTACATCATTGTCTTATTTTAATATGTTCATAAGCTTTAATAAGTTGCTTGGTGTAATCAGTAATAAAAATAATAGGTAAAGATATACACTGATTATGAAAAACCAAACAAATTATGTTTTGCAAATCCAAGAGTTATTGTACATAAAGGTAGTATACTTCTTGGTTTTGCCCCCATATTACTATACTTCTGGAAATAATTGACCACATTTATTTTGTTGTTTATTATTACTACTTAAATTTTTTAATACCTTTTTACTGCAGTAGCTATGAGAATGCAGGAACAAATTATTCTCCTGAAATATGTATGTATTGAAGTACAACTCATTACATGCTGCTGTTCTTGAAGTGATGGTATCAGCATTAAATATTTTCAACGCCAGTTGTTGAATGCATAAACTGGTGATCAAATCAAAATATTAATATTTTTTTGATTGGATCTGTAATTCACTGAAAAACTAATGTTTTCAATTTTTCTGATTGGTCGATACCTTAATTAATGTTTTTATATGATTAATTCAATGTTTTAATTGGATTTTTTAGGGGGTTGTTTTTCTTATTTTACCTCCATGGTACATCCAAGGCTCTGTCTACACTATCAAATTTCATGTTACAAATCTGTGTGATGTGCCCATATATGGGCATGATGATGTCACATTACAACCAAATATGGGCATATCACATTTACATAAAATTTGATAGTGTGGACAAGGCTAGACTGTTATTGTGTACGGTGGTAGTGGTCACCATCATTAGCTTTTCAATTCATTCAGTTGCAGGGGTCCCAAGTCTTATGGAAATTGTCAGTTTTCTCCCCCCCCCCCCCCACCACTGTAACCTATCTCCCCACAAATTTATGTCTAGATGTATTAACAGTATTACTATATATTATTTGTCTCTCCTGAAGTCAGCTGACCAAGTATCTATATACATAATAATATAGATTAGATGTTAAGAAACCTCTCAGATCTCCCAAAAGTAGCATCTTGGGACACCCTGCAGTTATTAACAGAACACAGTACAGTACTCAGAATTATTCTCTGTAGCGAGATTTATAATATTTCGTGATTGGTGTAAAATGCATAATGTATATTTGGATATATATTAATTGAGTGGTTCAAACACATGATTGGTGTAAAAATCGTAATTGATGAATGATTGGTGTAAAGTCAACGATACCATACCTAATCAGGGATGACAAAATGGTTTGAATTTGAACTCACCACTTTGATTTTTTTCCGTCCATTTTCGAAGATGTTATTTTTGTCATCCAGTGTTGTACTGTTAATGTCTACACATTGTGGTAAACATTCAGTTGTCAATTATGTTAAAATTTGTAAGATGAAATACAGTAAGGACACCTTTGGGACCCAAAAAAGTATGCCCGAAAAGTGTCCCTTTAATAGGGGTGTCGCAAAGGAGTAGGTTCTGCTGCATACTGTACGTAAAAGTTCAAACATTTAAAAAGGAAAAGGTGTTGGGTTTCCCTTTAGCAGACTATTTAACTTGCTCATTTGATTTTAGCAATTAATTTTAATTAACAAACTACTTTACTTATTTACTTATTTTCTTGACATGGTTATCAATTAACTTAGAATTAGTATCTGGATAATAACTTCACCACCTAAATAATGCTGTCAGGCTATTTACTGTAATTTACTTAATGGATTCTAGGGAGGATAGTAATTTTAATAACAAACTACTTTTTATTTTCTTGACAAGGTTACTAATTAACTATATTTAGAAGAATTTATGTGAATAATAACCTTCACCACCTAAATCATGCCAACACGATTTATTTTTTTTTTAAAGTAACGTGTTCAATAATGAAAAAGCAATATCTATGTTTAATATTTTGATTAAAAATTTAAGTGTCATTCTTATATCTTAATTTACATTTTATGAATTGTGTAGTTATTATATGGTTATATTTTCCCATAAATTTATCGGTCAATTTTAATGGTTGTCTCTGGTGTTGTTTTTTTGTATTCTTACTGTGGATGAATACACAGTTAAACTTGCCTAAGTCAAATAATTAAGTTGATCTTATTTTACATGCCAAATTGTGTTTTCCATTAATTAACAATCTGTTAGTCAAATTTTATCCAAGTTAAACAAATTGGATTTGACTTAGGCAAGTTCAGCATAATTGTTGGTTGGTGGTTGGTCGCAATTCTTGTCTAAAATTCCAAAGCGGGTCGCCAGTCTTAAAGTTGGCTAAACGCCAGCCTAGACAAATATGAAATTTT
The DNA here is from genome assembly GCF_011630105.1 of Anneissia japonica. Classification (NCBI taxonomy): domain Eukaryota; kingdom Metazoa; phylum Echinodermata; class Crinoidea; order Comatulida; family Comatulidae; genus Anneissia; species Anneissia japonica. Next base: position 717,500 of record NW_022683792.1, on the reverse strand, counting down.
AATTTGATACCTTGTTTTGCAAACTTGCTGCTTGCCAAATTATTTCAAGTGAAAATGAGTTGTTTTTTTGCCTGTTAGCACACATGTCGCCATTAAATATTTCTTGACACAAAATATTAATATTAATTAAATAAATACAAAGTAATTTAGTCTAATTACTGATATATGCGATGAGATCTAAGTGAATTCCATGGAGAAGACGTCTATACAATCAGCAGGTGGTCATCACACTCATATTTTTCATACCTTCACAGACCATTTTGCTAAAGGTTTTTACAATATTCCTTCCTCTTAGAGCTCACCCAAGTACAACTCTCTTGGGCACCCTTTAGGGGACTGTCCCGGGGGCCTCGCTTGTATACCAACCTTACGGGGGCGTGCAGCAGCCATTCAAGGACATGAGACACTTGCGCTACCTATTTTACTGAAAATTATTAGGGACTACCATTTACCAAAATCTGGTGTCGGTTGAACTACTACAGTATTACGGCCATGTAACCTACCAAATTAAACTTGTACTGTTCCTGATGGCAAATAAGACCGCAGTTTTGTCTGTTGATGATCCCTACTGTTCGTGGCTATGTATCAATTGTAGGTTTAGCACGGAGGTTAGCAAAAAATCTTTGCTTAACATTGTGTGAAAAATTATGCGACTTTGATGGACGGGGCAGGGACTTCAACTACCAAATTTACCTTGTGTTTCCCACACCTGTGCTACCAAGTCCTCGCAAATATACCCTATACATGCTGAAACTCTTCCATAAATTCCCACACTTGTGCTACCAAGTCCTCAAAAATACCCCCGTAAATGCAGCACCTACCCATGGGCACCGTGATTTCTGTGTGGCCTGCCAAAATGAATTACAAACTCCACATGCCAACCACTTTTGGCTAGAAAACCCTTTTTTTGCGGCCCGACACCAATCATATGTAAAAAGTAATACTGTAGTAAAACTGAGCATAAAGTGGCTATACAAGTGCACTGCAGCATCAAAGTTCGGGTGCGGCCATTAGAGTTGAGTAAAAAATTCACTTTGGCCCTCCGACCCATTTTAATGCCCACCCCTGCTTTAGGGTCTTTTATGAGAGGCTACTGTAGGGTCCAGTGCTAAAAGTTTGACAAAAGTACAGTATTCAACCTGGCTTGCAATAAAAACACAGCTCTTCAAAATACATTTTTCATATTTATTATTAGACTTTCAATCATTAAATGACGCGATACAGAAGGTGCTTGACAATGATGTCAAATTCCATCAACATTACAATTATCAATTTCAGTACGAGTAAACTCCTAATTTTTTTTTATTGCCTTGGCAGTAAGTACTGGAGTGTTAATGAACTTTTAAAGTTGATAGATACACACGCCTAGAAATTCAAACGTCGACGCACTTTAGATCTTGTTAAATGCAACGACGTCAACACTTTGTACCTGCAAAATGACATTGAAGATAAATAAGACATTATACAGTAGCCACTAATATACAACATAATAATGGTGAAATAGGACATATACAGAATGCACAGCTTGTAAATAAAAAATTGGTTGCATTATTATTCTTCAATTAGAATTTGTATAGTGCCTGTTAGAAAAATATATTATTTGTCACTAGTGCTATTGGTTTATTATTAATAGATACAGGCATTTAATATTTATTTTCAATATATATTTTGCATACAAACTTACATAATCTTCAAAAGATGTAATACTCTCATCTAAGAAATCTGTTCCTATCTTGTCGTCTTCAACAACGCATGCAATCTGCAGTTTCTTAATCCCATAGGCAACAGGGACAAATTTACCTGAGACAACATCAAAAATAATATATTAAACTACACAACTTCTAATAATTTCAAAACAAAATTTAATGACAAGAAAGATCAACGTTTCAGGTCCATCATGGAACCATTCTCAAGATCAAGTAATTTGAAAAAACAAAAAACAAAAATACCAAGCAGTGACAGGAAGTAAGTAATTAATTTACATATCAAATTAATTACTTACTTCCTGTCACTGCTTGGTATTTTTGTTTTTTGTTTTTTCAAATTACTTGATCTGGAGAATGGTTCCATGATGGACCCGAAATGTCGATTTTTCTTGTCATTAAATTTTGTTTTGAAATTATATAGTAAGCGTCTCTTAATTCATAACTTCTAATAAGCTTTAAAAACAAAATGAGAATTGCTTGCTTTATACGCTTAAATTTAATTTAAGTTTTCATTTCAAAAGTAGAAGGGGAAAAGTAATCCTCACCAGTCATGAGCATATATACAGTACCCTGTATTCTTAATTGGAGTAATCAATGATTTTTATTGGGCCAATTAACAAAAATTGGCTCAATGAGTAACTAGGTTAAAATTACTCTAAGCATAGCCAGTCCATTATCAGACAAGTTGCTATCAGTCACTTGGTCATCTGTCAAAACACCATACCACACCATGAACTGAAATAAACATTAACACATTCCACTTCACAGAGGAATGTCACTACTACAGCATAGAATGTATCTGCGCAAATGCAGTACTGTATACCCAAAATGAACAATTTGCTAACCTGCTCCCCAAAGAAGACCATCAGCTTCTATTGATCTCACACTTTTCTCCAACTCGGCCATATCTGTTTCATCATCCCACTAAAAAAACAAACAAAAATCTTTTGATAAATATAAAATAATAAAATACTGCAAGCGATTATATTTAGTTTAATATGTATTGGTTTCAAGCAGATGCCGTTAACTTTCACTTACTGGTTTCACATCCAAGATGATATTAGATTTAGGCACTAGTGCAGGTTCTGTAAGGAATATAGTATAGAATGATTGATTATTGCAAAACAATTGGGAAAATCCTTAAATGTGAAATAAAAACATCAGATTGCTTATTATGCAAACATTAATAAGATTTTAACTTCCAAAAATTGTTTGCATACTGACACAATTCAGTGTTCAATGGTTTATAAACCCTCCTCCTCTAGGCTAATAGGAAAAATTTATTTGGGCAAATCACAGATTTATCACTTAATACAGTAGTGTGAACTGAGTTCAACCAATATCATAATGTGCTAATCAGCAGATTTTTTTTTTTTCAGAATCTGGTAAAGCATTAACAACAATCTAATCATCAGTTGGCTGATTCAGTTTAAATATTTTAAGACCATAAACATAAGCTTGGTTGTAAGACAGTCAAACAACCGTCGGCGGACAAATCCAACTCTGCTCCCAGCGAGTAATCGCTAGATGACGCAATGCTGTCTGCTGATAATACGGTGGCTGTCTGAACGAATCGTCATTAAAGGCGATCCGCTGCCAGCACATAGTGGAAATGTGTTTGTCATAGAATCGCGTTAGCTGACTGTTGGGTGCAGTGCGTGCCCAGCTGTACTAGGCAGAATGTTTGACATTTGCTATTATCTCATTCAGTCTTTCCAAGATTAAAGTACAAAAAAAAAACCATTAACAACTTGTGGAAGCAATTTGAAAAGCACAAATTGAACTACTGTATAATCATTCTCAAATGGGGGCCTCTTTAAAAAATAAATAGACAATCAATAGTACATCGATATGATTCAAAAGTACCACATTACTTTTTGATTTCTTGGCATTGTATGCATCTAGTCGTTCTTTCTTTATTCTTGCCAACTCCTCTGCATCCTTGAAAAGAAGTTTCTGAGTTGTTAATGTAAAGAGTGGAAAAATAACATAAAACTTTCAATCCTTTAAAACATTCAAGAACTCAAAAAGAAAGGTATCAATTGTTGCATTTTCCTCATTCTTTTTTACCTAATATTACAAATTTTATTAACGTTTGTAATATTTGCACCTTTTTTTTTTATATTTATTTACTCTTATGTTTTTGTTATCATCTAATACTGCATTAAAACAAAAAAAAAAAAAAAAAACAGTTCTTTAATCCAAAAAGACAACTGCCACTGAACTGGATTCAAAGGCATTCATTACATGTCTTTAACGATCAATTCCCTTTATATGATGATCCACAAACCTCCTCATCATCTGATAAAAAAAAACCATTAACAACTTGTGGAAGCAATTTGAAAAGCACAAATTGAACTACTGTATAATCATTCTCAAATGGGGGCCTCTTTAAAAAATAAATAGACAATCAATAGTACATCAATATGATTCAAAAGTACCACATTACTTTTTGATTTCTTGGCATTGTATGCATCTAGTCGTTCTTTCTTTATTCTTGCCAACTCCTCTGCATCCTTGAAAAGAAATTTCTGAGTTGTTAATGTAAAGAGTGGAAAAATAACATAAAACTTTCAATCCCTTAAAACATTCAAGAACTCAAAAAGAAAGGTATCAATTGTTGCATTTTCCTCATTCTTTTTTACCTAATATTACAAATTTTATTAACGTTTGTAATATTTGCACCTTTTTTTTTATATTTATTTACTCTTATGTTTTTGTTATCATCTAATACTGTATTAAAACAAAAACAACAAAAAAACAGTTCTTTAATCCAAAAAGACAACTGCCACTGAACTGGATTCAAAGGCATTCATTACATGTCTTTAACGATCAATTCCCTTTATATGATGATCCACAAACCTCCTCATCATCTGATCCAAAAAAGTCGATGTCATCATCATCGTCATCATCATCAGCGGCTGCCTTTGCTGGTGCCCCGGATCCTGCTGGCCCATATTCAGAGGCAGGTTTCTTGACACCCGGCAAACTACCAAAATCCTTGCTATAGGATTTTATGTGGTTGAACCAACGAAGAGCATGGATGAGATCTGGGGATGGACTGCTTGATATGGCTTGGTAGACAGCCACATCAGCTTGTGAAGGTACATATCTACATTAAAAGGCAAACATTAATGAACACATTTTCATTAAACATATGATTATTGTCTAAAATACAAAAAAAAAAATTAACATATTAAACATGGGCCTGCATGTCATACGACTGCAAAAGAAAGGAATTAATTTGAACTGCACACAATTCAACATACCCATCGCATCAGGCACATATGGCCTTCCATACTATAGGACCTACTACTACAGTATTTTGTCCAGAATCAACAGCCCTTTCCCGAGTTTTTGTAGAGAAAAAAACCGGCGAAACGATCCGGGGAAAACCAGGTAAGGATCTATTCTATACAAAATATTTTAACTATAGACTAGCATTTCGTCCCTTGGCCTAGCCTTGCTGAATACAGTGGTAGTAAGAGGCCCAGCCCTCGCCTGCCCCTAAACTGCTTAGCTAGCAGCCGTACTTCCTGCTTAAACAAGGAAAGGAAATCATCCCATCGCATGCCCTGAACACATTGGATCAATATTAAGACTATAAATCAAATATTAAAGAGTAGGTCTACCCTTCGATGTAACTTTTGTCAGCTAAAAAGTCATTGAGAGCTTCAATTCCAGACTTTTTATTCAGGTCCCCAAATCCCATCTTGTCGTTGGCGTGGCAGTAAAAGAAGAGAGCACATGCAACGAAATGAACAAACGTGTTGAATATGGCGCGCCGTTAGTGCCTATAGTGTGCAATAAATCAGTAAATTTATTGGACATCGCCAGCTTTCACGTGTCAATTAATACATCCAGAGGTGACGGAACTAGGGGGTGCTGTGTTATGGAGAGTAATGTGTGACCGGAAATGGTCTGCAGTCAGTTGATTGTTACCATGCGCCAGTGATGTTGGAGTATATAGTACAGCAATTTGAAACTATTATGTAGGCCTAATGAATGAATAAAGTTCGGAGTTTGTCGGGTAGTGAAATGGTTATTTCACATTTTAAGTACTCCCTAAATTCATAAGTGTAAGCTAAATTACGGTGATTAATTTAATTAGCGAAGATATGGAGACAATTATTTCGAATCCCTCTTTTCCAAGAGGGGATGCAAATGCTTTGTGAAAATGAGTACGCCGCGGTACTCATTTTCACAAAGAAATACACACAACTGGTTAGCTAACAATTATGTCACGGTTACATGAGCACCTGGGAAGGAAGGTGCATCACGTTGTTACCTAGCAAACGTCTGTACTGTATGGGGGAGGGGCTGCTGATGTACTGTGTAGCGGGGGACGGTGAGGCATAAGACTAGGCCTAGGCCTAACTAAGACAGTGGAATTA
>NW_022683792.1:694369-711162 GCF_011630105.1 Anneissia japonica | reverse complement strand
AAAAAAAAAAGAGACAAAAAAAAAAAACTATTGATGGTGGGTGAGTGCACCCGATTTTGTTTGGCCAGTTTGCGGCTCTCTCTTTCCATAGTTGTTTCCCTTTCATCATGATGTTTCCGCTTGTGGTCTACAGTCAGCCGTTTTGCTGCCACTGTTCGGCATCTTGCCGGGAAGGTTAACATCCCTGTCTCTTATACACATCTAGATGTGTATAAGAGACAGCTCCCGGGGCACCGGAGTCAGCCATTGTTGGTCGATATTTACATGTGTTGGGTTCTTGCTGAATAAACGTTATAACTGTAGACTACCGTGTGTGTAATTTCATTTAAGTCGAATCTAGCCTACTGGCGCTGAAGTTTTTCTCGCAAATCTGACTACAAAACCATATCCAAATTGTGTTGAGTTGTGCTTCGCATTTGCCGCTGAGGGCGGCGTTCCGGGAACCCTGCGTCCAGAGATAAGTCTGAATCCCGGTTGCGATTTTTTTCCGTACGAAACATTTGCATGAAACTTCACTCGGGCCATATCGGATTGACTCGACTAATTTAATTTAATTTAATTTTGATTTGTTAATTTAGTTAATTAAGTTGGTTTTTTTTTAAATCTCTTTATCTTTTCTTCTTGTAAGATCGTTTTACATTTTGTTCATTTTATGTAGGCCTATATTGTATGGACGCACCACCTTGCTAGGTGTGTGTGTCACTGATCTAAAAGTGAGTTCCAATAAATACGGAAATACTGAAATACTGACTAACAGTGTGACCACTGCTTGGGTATTTACCCAAGATCTTGGGTATTTTGACTTGGTCTTGGGTTCTTGGGTATTCCGTCCAAATCCTTGGGTATTTTATTTTTACTAAGAAAATTAAATATTTTTGTCATAGAGGAAGAATAAAGAAGTAACAAAGTATATGTCAGTCCATTCATGGACCTATTAATAGGCCCATGGTCCATTCAAGTAAGCAAAACTCAACGAAGTGCACATAACATTGTTAATTGACTGTTAATTGCTATAAACAGGGGTTCAGAATTGTTTAAATGTGATTTGCGTTGCCATTGATCTTACCTAATTAATGCATTACATAATAAAACTTGATCACTGATAACACTGGCCGACTGAGGGCGTATTTTTCTATCTGTATTATCACCTCATGAATATTAATTTTAATAATTAACAAACAATTACAATAAAAATGGTTTATAAATTGAACTAAAAGGGAAACTATACATGCGAAAACACGGGCTTTTTTCAAATCTTAATGCCTTTTCATGAAGCTTGGGTAAATTTGGGCAATTTTTGCTGAATCTTGGGTAATTTCAACCCAGTCATTGGGCATATCAAAAATTGTGAGTGGTTCGATACGAGGAACAAGAGCAGACACTTCGCAATATCGTGACGCTCGAGTTTTACTATCATTGCTCTTTCTATGTTTACCTACGGTAGGCCTATGATATCTTACGGATTTATGGGATGTACGCGTGTAACTAACTGTGACCTTCTGGGATGTTTATTAAATGTTAGTATAATATCTACAACAACAACAGCTAGTACCCCCTTTTATAAAATGTACAGTAATACCAGAGGCTAGAGAGAACTACAGGCTAAGTTAAGTCCACCTAGTATAGGCCTAGGGTCCTATGCTGACACCAACAGTCACGCTTTACATACAGACGTTGATTGAAATTTTGAAAAAAAATGGAAAAAAATTAAAGCATGAAATAAAAAATAGAGTGCATAAGAGAAATATTATTAAATAAATAAAATATACCATTCGTCGGCGTTATTGAACTTGACCAAACTATCCTTGTAATGTAATTAATGTTAAATAATAAATAATAATAATAATAACAATTATAATAATTTCAGCATTAATTACCTTGACCTAAGCCTTGTAATGAAGAACCATACTATTTACTAGGCCTATAATTAATAACTAGCCCAGGGGGAATATCTTTTGTGTTATTTCCCTTAACGTCGATTTTTTAATTGTTCTCTAAATCCTCCTTTGTCTAAGTTCCCCTTAAGGTAGGCCTACAGGTTGGTTTTAGTAACATAATAATAATAATAATAATAATAATAATAATAATAATAATAATAATAATAATAATAATAATAATAATAATAAATAATCATTTCGGCATTACATGTAATTAACCTGGTCTAGTCTTGTAATCAAGAATCTGCAGATTACTGTGCCTGATATTAATAACTAGGCTTAGGCCTCATTTATACATTCATTGGTGCTCTGCCATTTTGGCATATGGCATCCAGTATTTTAGAGCTGCCTCTTCTCAGCTCTTCTCTTAATTTGAAAATAACTGTCACCCTGTTTCATTTGATCAAACGCCCCGAGAAACGCGCTTTTCCTTACTCTCTGTGCTTTCCTCGGATGGATCTCGACCAGAAAGCGTATATTTTTTGTAGTTAGGCCTAGGTAATTATGCAAAACCCAGACCTAACTAAAAAATAAAAATTGCCACAGTATGTAAATCAAGTTAAAATAACACTTTTTTACTCGTGCAGCTCAATCAAATATTAGACCCATTAATATTAGCATGGTAACATCAATGTATTTTTAAAAATTAGACAGCGACGTTCTCTCAAATCAGAAGTTGTTTATGACCTTTTGACTTGAATTCTGCAATATGAGATTTTCGGGTCGATTCAGTCGAGACGTCCCGAGTGGAGTTTCATGTAAATGTTTCGTACGGAAAAAAAATCGCATCCCGGTTAGGGCGAGATGGTTTAGAGTTTTATCTCACCAAGATGACACAGTTGCTACACATTGCCAATCATTCACTAAATCAATAAAAAAGTCAATCAATATTTCTATTCCTAATCAGCCAGCACACACTTCCCTCATTGCATTAATTTTGATCACTAACAAAAACACAAAATGAATAATTAATTATCTTCTTTAATTGTGCTATAGAGTATGCTAATTAGTAAAAGATAACATAACTTTCTTCCATCCACCTACAGAGGACTCTACATATCGGCAATCAATTAATAAACCAATCTATATTCCCATAAGTAATATAATAATAATAATAATAATAATAATAATAATAATAATAATAATAATAATAATAATAATAATAATAACGATTTTTAAAGCGCAAACATCACCACCAAAAATTGGTGCTCAATGTATAAAAAAGGCGAAAAAAACGTGCTGTACCACCTATTACATTTACAAATATTTATTTTATAAATAATTATACAGTAAATATTACACTTGCCACTTAAGGAAGGACCTATAGTGTTGTCTAATTAAAAATTCTAGTTCTTTTTCTGTACATTTACATTTTAGCTTCTGCTTAGCGATTTTGTATCTCTTCCGAGAGTCAGCTATTGTTTACCCCAGCATTGTTGTTTACCAGTATTTTACCTTTTAATTCACATAAATAATTTTACATATTCTCCACATGTATATAAACTTAAACAGCAGATCTACTGGATGAGGTGTTTTGACGGAACCGGGTAGTTAGTCTCCTAAAGGCATAGGCTTATAAATGTGGGCTCAGAAATAATTATGACGTCAGTTCGTGAGCGATAAATCTATTTTTTTTTCTTATACCCACAACTAGTATTTTGATTGACATACAAAGTACAAATTAATGACGTTTTATCAAAGGTAAACCGACGGCACATAAAGCGGCGAATGCACCGCTGAGCACACATGGTGGCGCTCTTCGTACTGACTACTCCGACTTGCTGAGAATGTTCACTGCAACTTTCTGACGACTCACGTTGAAAGATAGTAGCATCTAAAAATCAATACATAACATCAAATTAATAATAAAATAACTACAACATTTTATAATTTTGTGCTAAATAGTTTTTGTGAGGACGCCTCTCTCTCATTATTTCGGAGCATTAATTTTATGAAATTTGGTTGTGATTTCTATTTGTAATAGAATATACAAAATCTAAATGAACTCAAATAATATAAACATTTTATATAATATCGAAACAGAGTATTTAAAGTATGTTAGATGTAGTTGCTTACATTGATGTGACGTCGGTTTAATTTCCATTGCTGCTTTCATCTCGGCTTCGTTCAGAACATGATCGTACAGTTGCAACCATGACAACTTAGCATGTAAACCAGACGAATTCTGTGATGTTGCTCCAAGAGTTATCTCCTGCAATTTACCTACAAACTCTATACTTAGATCGACGTAGCCGATACTTGCTATTTCTCCATTACGCCAAAGTTTTACCAATCGTCCGGTTTTCTCATACGTGACTGCCAAAAAAGTCCAAGAGTTTGGCAGGAACACGTTGGCACTGGTGATCATGTGGTTTTGAATGTAAACTTCAACTTGAGAGTTACCATTTCTAGCAGCATCTGGTGTTTGGCGTATCAACAATTCTTCAGTTGATTTATAGTATCCTAATATAATAGGTCCATTTGACTGTAGGTAAGGGTACATATATACAGCTACTGTGAGTCCGATGACATCTGCGCTGGGATATTCGCTTATGAAGAGAGAAATCGGTGTTTTGCCGCCACCAGTGCGAATTTCCGTCCCTTCATTGCACAATCTAGACACCAGACCGACATTGTACAAATTGTGAACGTCCTCGTAGGTATCACAAACGGAATCTAATAGCCATAGTCCAATTGGTAATAACTTGCCACTGAAGGGTTCTGTGAGGAATATAATGCATAGACCTTTTGATTAATTACATTTCTAATGCATAATCGAACGAGCGTGGTATGTTCATTACACTTGTAACGAAAAACTTAAACAATGTTTGTATTGCAGGGTGTTAACGACAAGGGCGGATCCAGAAATTTTCTGACGGGGGTGGAGGCACTGGAGTGCACGCCGACCTCAGGCCCACCATGGTTGCAGCTGAGGTGAGCAAATGTTAAGAATAGGCACCTCTATACGCTCGGAATGGCACTCTCCGACGATAAAAATGCTTTTTCAGAGCAGTGTTCCTCGACAGAATTATTGACTATTTCCTGATGCTCCCTCTCCCTTAGACACCCTAGTATTTTCTACATAATAGTATAGACGCTACAATCGATTAAATAAGCCTTTGGAACACCCAAACTGTCATATTTTTAGGGGCCTTCGCCCCCTGGACCGCTTTCGAAAGAGTTTGAGCGACGCCCAACCACGCCCACTTTGCTCTCGTCGGGGACACCCCCCCCCTCCGTAATGCAAATCCTGGCGCCACCCCTGTCTCTGCGACTGCTTGCACAAAACAGATTCTATTTCAAGCGAAATGGTATTACCAAATTGGTGCCTGTTATGATATAATAATAACGACGATTGTGAATGTGATTATCACTAAACGAACTTGGTAAAAATACTTTAGTTTTTAACACCGACTGCCGCTACACTTCTTGACCACTCTCTCCGCCATGTATCCTTCTCTCTCAAACTACGTCACATGTACATATTCCCTATGGAAAATGTACATTTCGATTGCAACTTACGTATTGAACATGCCTCTCCCGGATTTTCCACAGCACAATACTCCCATCCTGTCTCGGTTACGCACCACACAGTTGTATCTCCGTCAGGGTTTCTGCAGAAGTTATGAACTCCTAGTATGTTAGTGGATTCGAAGGTTGTATTATAAACGCTGCTACTTAAAAAATATTCTCCGTATTCTGTATCCCAATAGTCACATAAAAGACCGCCAACTGTCGTTGTACGCATTCCTCTATAATCCCTTCCGTTTGTCCTGTAGTAGCACTCAGCTTTATGCGATAACGATATATATATATACATAAACAGTCATAATATTTATTATTATTGATATCATTATTGATATTATTATATTATTATTGTTGTTATTGTTATTACTTTTATTTACTATATTAATATAAAACGGTTTCAAAGAGGTGTCGTTATACGGACAGGGTATTATAAAGTGCTTTCGTACCCTGTGTCCTCTTAACTCTGCTTAATATCAGCAATTTCTCTCCGATGACCAGGAGCAATTTCGAAATCATCCTTTTATTTTTGTTCCAAATATATATTATAAGTTAATTTTTGCATTTAAATATTAATTCTACATTATCAATAGACAAAAGTGTAATGCAACCTATAGGTTCTCAGTATATTTACTTTTTTCAATATCTGTTTCACTGTAGACACGGACTTCACATACGCTCAGATACTCATGTTTTCCTTTCAACTGTAAGCTGACATACCGGCCTATAATTGGCGGATCACAAACCATGTCGATGATCGCACTGTTGGTAACATCCTTGGTTGAAATCGACGCCCCACACTTTCTATTCATTGCGAAGTTTTCAAAGTTATTCCCAACTCTCAGCTCAGCATCGGCCAATCTGAGGTGAGTGTCAAGATCTAAATAAATTTTGTGAAGAAAATAGTATCATGTAATTATCAATTTAATTTATTCAGAAAAACATCCGAACGGATAAGCATACATGAAAATACATATATTTCAAACTTGTAATGTTAAACAATTATTATTCATGTTTACTCATTTGGTTAAAGAAATAATGTTAGGGTTTTAATTTGAAAGTACTATCATCTGAATTTTGTCTTAAGTTGATTTGTACAGTTGCTCTCATATCGAAAATGTTTTTCCCAAACTTAAGGTCGGAGTTTCAATACCTCACTGTGCATTTCGCTTGTGTCCTTGGCAAGACACTTTATCTGCATTGCTTCTCTTCACCCAGGAGTATAAATTGGTGCCTGGTGGGGTTGCCTGCTCCTGCGTTGATTACCAGCAGCGACACTTAGCATGTGGACCCAATGACCAGGGAAAAGAACTGCGCTCTATAACCGCAAGGAAGAGGCGCATTATAAATGACCGTACTAATACCAATACCATATAGCAGTACACGTGTTATTACTGGTAAAGAGCACAAGAGGGTTTGAAATATTCGATCAAAATGTTATGTTTAATGCCAGTAACGTATACTATACTACTTTGTATAACCGTACTTATTATAATTTACATACGTTTCTGTCAGAAACAAACAACAAAGAAAGGTTTAACGTATTTTGGCATCAGAGACTGTTTTAACAAATATTTCGTCGTCTTTTCTTTCTTTCACTTAATCAGTGTAATAGTTATAATATGATACGTATGGCATCGCGTGTTCCTGTATTTGAGCACTCAGTAATTGCAATTTACCATAAAACCTCGAATAGAAGCCCAATGGGCTTAATCTCGAGAAGAAGCCCATCTCGAATTGAAGCCCTCTTTAGTTTGCAAAAGTAGCCTCGAAAAGAAGCCTTTGGAATTCGAATGGGCCTTTTTTTTTAGATAGTGCAGTACATAAACTGTAAATTTCAAAGAAACAAAATTAAAAACATAGGCCTACTTGGTTTACAGTAGTTTAGGTGATTTAATGCAGGTTAATATGACTCCATAATACAGATTGATGTTATAGTGGCCATGTCCTATTTATTGTTTTATACAATAATTTCTAAAATTTATTATCATTCATTTTGAAAAGAAACCCACCATTTTACTTTGCAAAAGGAGCCTCGAAAAGAAGCCCATCTCGAAAAAAACCCATCGGAAGTTCTCATTGTGGATATGATACACGGAGAGCAATTTTACCCCGTCCGCAGAGCAATTTTACCCCGTCCGCATGGCGGCGATATAGATCAATGGGTGTATTCGACTGGTTCATTTCGTTGACTACGATTTTTCGTTAAGTATTATTTTCATTCGATTGGTTCGTAAAATTGACTTCGTTGACAACGAAAATTAACGTAAACCACAGTGCGTGAATCTATGGAACGCCGTTAGTATCTCCGGTTATGTGCAAACACTCTATTATGTGCAATCGTTATGACGTTATTTAGTATGATCATGGCGTTATGTGGTTTGGTCTTGATGTTGTGGTTTGGTCATGATGTATGCGGTTGGTCACCGAAGATACTAACGGCGTTCCATATTAATCAGTGTTAAGTTATCCACGTGACCAAAACAAACATGGCTGATTGGTGAGTTTAGAAGCAACATTTGCGTCAATATTATTTAGATTAAATTTCAGAAAATAAAAATTATAATATTTACCCACACGAAGTCAAAAAATAATTGTATAATAATTGAATATATTTTTTAACGAAAAACCCATACTGCCACAAGCCGAAGCAATCTTGTCTACGCACCGTGTATCGGTAAGCGTTATATGGGCACCAGTTCCGTCAGGGAATGAATAATTAATGTCGATGGTATATTTAAATATTCATACAAGACACGCTACACATATCACACACCAAAACAGCCATTTTGTTTTGTCGAGTATTTACAAGATTTCTATTCGACTGGTCGTCTTCGTTAAGTAGGATTTTACCGCTGCGCAGGTGGGCGTGGTTTAACGAAGAACGATTAAACGAATACGGCACGGCACCCCTCGTGTTTGTTTGCTTTCTGTAGTTTCTCCACTTAGTCAAATGGTCAAATTTTATCCCGCTCGCGGGAGGGCGGATGTTCCATCAATTTTAATGCAAATACGCGACAGCTCATTCTTCTGCTACTGTATTGAAGTTCTTTGGTATTTTAGATGATGTCTGTAGTCTTGGAGCATTCTGTATATACAAGGCTCGAACGTTAAAGCACATTGGTAAATTGAAGCTTAATTCCACAGCCACCTTATTTTCAATAGAGTATTATAACAGAAAGTTATTAAATAAAATTTAAAATGTAAACACAAAAAACAAAAAAAATAATTAAAATGGCATTATGGAGTTATGTGTATATAGATAACTTCTTCATTTATAGGCCCCAATATGCTTATTGTTTAGGTGTGGGTGTTGCACATATAGGTATGTGTATGTGAAATTTAACGTGAGTGTGGATGTATGTAGGTATGTTGACATATGCCTAGGATTTCTGATCAATATTTGATTAATGTAAGCTACTTGTCATCCTGGCATGTATGCGAGTACAATGTATATGTATGTATGTATATTATTTATATTAAAAAAGGGTTAGTAGAATATAATGTGAAAAATATACATATAAAAGGAACGCATTGAAAACATATATTTAAATGTCGTACGTTACTATGAAAATAACTATAAAGGAGTAATAGTTAGCCATCACGATGGACTAACCAATTTTAAAGAAAAGTGATTTTTATCTCTGTAAATACTCATATTGAATATTTCACAGTACAACATAAAACCTATTAATTGTAAATTATGTAATGATGAAATGTGAGAAGAAATAAAATTGGGATAACCCCACAAGGGACAAAAAAAAAGTTCTTTGGTATTAGTGCGAGTGATAAATGTGAAAACTAGACTAAGAAAATGTTGATGATTGCAGTACTGGATGATTAGGGGTAGGCCTATAAATATTATGTTGATGATTACCGTATAAGGCTTTAAATATGACGATGATGTGGTGAACATAACATAGCCCTTCTAAAAATACCACAATCTCTCTCAAAAACACACAACACTTTAATTGAGCATACACAATTAAATGCAGCCATTCCAAATAGTTGGAAAAATATTATCAAATATAATCCCTACTGTTTAACACACAGGGAAAACGATTGTAAAACAAATTATGACATTATTTTGAAGAAACCAAATGTTAAAAAATTCTACACATCATATTTAAAACCAATATATAGCATACCAAATGTTCAAATCAAATGGGATGGAAACGACGCAACACTTGACTAAACTGATTTTAACAATAATAGTAACACCAGTAAATGGGGGAATTCGATTTTCTCTTCTACAGCCATGCAAAGTAATTTCTCTTAATGATTTGCAAGGCTTATCGATTGAAATTCATCAAACATTTATGTAAGTCAGTAAAAGAAAGCGGAGTGAAGTGAAATTGGCTCACTCCTTACTTCCAAACAATAAATAACCTAAGTGTATAATATTGACAATATTGATTGAGTTTTAACATTAGTTTATGTAACTGGTGTCTGCTTCGTTTTGGGATTTTCAACACTTTCAATTGAATGAGAACTTAAAACTTCGGCAATTCAATTTGCTGTTTATTTTAAATTATTAATATTTGTTAATGTGCAATTACAATTGATGGATTAATTACATTGTTTATTACAATAACGGAAAGGTAAATCGAGGGTTGAGCTGAATTCACATTTGATCTTAACCAAAATTCGGACCGTGTTTCCGATGCACTGAACGCCAGCGTCTCAATTACATACTGATTCAATTTTCAGATTGGATAGATATATTTATTGAATAGCACTTTTGTAACAGCGGCACACGATAGACAATACCTAACGGTGCAATTAAAATAACAACCTGTTACAAAATTTAACAAATAAAGTTTACACAATAATACCATACCAAGGTCAGCATAACATATATAATGTGCAACTTAAGCTTGCACAAATGTAACCGACGCAATCGGAAACGCTTCTTTATTCAACTGACCAATCAGCGTCGCCAAAGAAGTTGGCGATAGCGTGTAGCGATTTTCTTTTTATGGAAACCAGGCTTAATATAAGCTTCATTCACATTGGATCCGAACCGAAATTCGGACAGCATTTTCGGTACACTGAACGCCAGCGTCGATATTCTTACATTACAATTCGGATTCGGTGTAAATGCACCTTTACTTGCCGAGCAGTCTCTGTCGACATTACATAACATTTTTATACTTAAAAGATCTTCCTCTGTCGTTAAAGTACCCGATTTAATAAACAATTAGCAATCATACACATAAATAGATGGGAATTACTAAATTATACGGTTAGATTAATCCAATGATGACGTAAAGATTGACTTATACTCATTTTGAAATTTTTAATTGACTAAATAGGCCTAATGTACCTGTATTTAATGTGTTGTTGTCGGTGTAATTATATATTATCTTTGAATGGTGCTCTGTTGTCAATTCCTACTCGAAGATGCAAGAAAGTGTTGGGCTCAGAAAGTGTATATTATTACATTTAGAATACCGTTTTCCCTGTATTTTACAATTTCGAAGATTATTTATTTTAAACCTCCTTTGATAGTATACAATGAACTTTTAGACCATTTTTTCATTTCCCGTTGCAAAGTATTTGCAAAGGAGCAGACTTCATGGATTCCTGTAAAAATCGTGCAAACAAGTTGATTCAAAATAAGCCAAACATGAACTTAGTTTCTTGTTTTTGCATGAGTATAAATTATGAATTTGCAAACTGAGATACATTAGGCCTATACATTTTATTGACAATATATAAAACAAGGCAAAAATCAAATTTGTTTTTTTTTTTTTAATGCTTAACGAACCATTAATTATTTAGTGAAATACCGGTACCACCGTATACCGGTAAATTTTAGTGTCTTCATCTCACGTGTTAGGTAGACCTAATTATAATATAGTTCAGGGGCGGCGCCAGAATTTGCCCGACAGGGGTCCGATGTCCCCGATGAAAAAAGTGGGCGTGGTCGGGCGTTACCTAAAATCTTTCGAAACTGTCTACAAATATGACAAAATTTAGGGGATTCGAAGGCTTATTTAATTGATTTTAGAGTAATAATATGTGGAAAATACAAGCACATTTTTTTCTCCCCGACGAATTGTGGTTTTTCTCCCCGACGGGGGCCCCTCTAAGGGCTCTAAGCCTGGGGGCTGGGGCGAAGCCCCCGGAGCTCGTACATTGCACAGGATTAGATGACAAATTTAATAGATTACTGAGGAGGAAACCTGACAAAAATAATACTGTACAAATTTAAAAAAAAAATACATTTAGGCGTATAATGGATTACCAACTCAGGATAACTAAAATATAAAACATAACTTTGCTTATTTACTTAAATAATGTACTTACCTATTTATGGGTAATCCTCTCCATAAGTTTTGTACACAACATTTTTAAAGTTTATGATTATGTTTCTGTGAATTGACCCACTGAGATCTGAAATGACCAACCTATATTCATAGATACCCCATGAAATCTACGACACTGATCGTATTATGACTTCGTGTAACTTCGTAATTGTAGGCTTAAATCTATACATTTTCAACAGTGGCGGCGCCAGGATTTCCCCGACGGGGGTCCGGGGACAGGGGTGGGGACTGATGTCCCCGACGATAAAAATGTGGGCGTGGTCGGGAAAGTACTCCAGGGGACGTAGCCCCCGAAAATATGACAATTACGGGTTTCAAAAGCTTATATAATCGATTTCCGAGTCTATTAATATGTACAAAATACATACAATTTTTTTGATTTTGTTTTCTCCACGACGAATTGTGGCTTTTCGCCAAGGCCTCCCCGACGGGGGGGGGGGGGCTGTAGCCCTGCCTAGGCGCCCCCCAACCGTAGCTCCGCCACTGATTTTCAATCAAATTACTAGAGTAGAAACAAAGCCCTTTTAGTTTCATTATCTATTGAGAACTCAGGATATTTCACAGTACAACATAAAACCTATTAATTGTAAATTATGTAATGATGAAATGTGAGAAGAAATAAAATTGGGATAACCCCACAAGGGACAAAAAAAAAGTTCTTTGGTATTAGTGCGAGTGATAAATGTGAAAACTAGACTAGAAACTAGAAAATTTTGATGATTGCAGTACTGCATGATTAGGGGTAGGCCTATAAATATTATGTTGATGATTACCGTATAAGGCTTTAAATATGACGATGATGTGGTGAACATAACATAGCCTAGGCTTTGCTCATAAACAGGATCGAAAAAAAGATCCAAGACCCTTTTAAAAATACCACATTGAAAATTTAAATTAAACACATACCATTTTCGACTCTATTAATGATTGTGATACTGGTTACGTTAAATTGTTGATCAAGGTCTATTTTTATCCACTCTTCGAAACCATTACCTGTGGTAAAAACACATAGGCCTATAATTGAAGTATATAAAAACTGTCATTCTATCAGTGCGACGCATAATTATAAGCCTATACTTGAGTTGGATTACACAGCAATGCCTACAAACAACTCTTTGCTACAAATAAAACGGTTCGTGTGATCAAATTATAGAATATGTTTTACTTGTAGATGTGTAACAGGTCTGATTGGAGAAGGCGTCATTCCCATCAACTGCGTTTCTGAGCGTTTCCGAGGGTGTTTCACTATAGATAGAACGCTTCAGTGAAAGATAAGCTGAAAATTGTACAATTCGATTTATTAATAGAAATAATAGAATTTTTCAGTAGTCTATTACTTTAATGATACAATAGTTGATTACTTTACTATTATTATAATACTGAATGTTAGTTTTAGCTCCATTTTATTGAAAAGTAGCCAGGAATTCCCTGACGAGGGGTCCAAGCTCGTTGAGGAAGGCTATGTGTTCGAGAAATCAATTATAATATAAGGCCCTCAAGATGCTGCTTTATTGAAGCTTTCGGGGGATTTTCCCCCAAATCCCCTCTCCATGACCCTGTCCCTTGACCTTGAAATTCCACTTTTTAAAACCTATTTCACTAAAATCGTTCCTAATTATCGGAAAATGCACTTTTGCCAGCTCTTCTAACCGTTGATTTTGAATAACTGTGGTACGATTTTTTTTTATTACAGTATCAGCTACAATGATTCAGATTGATCCATTATGACAAAAAATTATCTGTAGTCCTACAGATATATATAAAGAACATAAAAGCCTTATTTCTTCAGGTCCCAACACCCAAATGAATAAAAATTCGAATGGAATATTCACAAATTATGGGTTTCAAAATGCAACTTTGTCGGAGCTTCGCCCCCAGACCCCCACTCGACTTCCAACTCTCATAAGAATTTTTTGTTTAACCTCTGCTTAATTCAGTAAAAACTATAGCTATATACATAGCTATAGATGGCTATAGTATGCATTGCATATTATTTGCCGCTCTTCAAGCCTTTGATTTTTAATAATTGTGGTACGAAATCTGTTGGAAATTATCAGCTCCAGTGATTGGAGATCGATCCAGTATGAACAATTGAATGTTATCTGTGGCCTTTAAATGTAAAGGACATAAAAAGTTACAAAATAAAAATTTAAATAGAATAAAAATCCATTTATGAAGCTCTCAAAATGCTAATTTGTCGGAGCTTCCGTGGGCTTCACCCCACCCCCACGGGGTCCTACCATGACAGCCATAACCCCCCCCCCCTTAGCCTAAGGGCCGTTCGCTAGCAAAACGCACCTCGCCATCGAAAATCCTGCCTACGAGCCTGAATTGTCAGGTTTTAAATCTGGTCTTGAATTCAGGAGCGGATTTAGAACATCTGAAAAACATGTTTTTAATGAAAAAATAGCCCTGTAAGTTGGCCTAAACTAAATCTTTTATTTTAATTAAGAGTCTGTAAAACATTAGCTTATGAAGCACACCCTCGTGAAGAGGTCACCATATTCTCCCATTGCGATTCAGACTGATGCATTGGGTGTTGGTTCCGCCATCTGACCTTTTTCTAAGGCGCGCCATCCCCCACACCCCACGAAAAATCCTGAATTCGCCCCTGGAATTGTAGAACTGTCTAAACGTATGAATGAAACATTACTTACATGACGATGCCGATAATATGAACAGGAAGAGAAAAAATAGTGAACGGTCCATCTTCAGTTCCCCTTAGTCAAGTTAACAGTTGATGCAATGTGATGGATATACCCATGGAAACGACGCAACACTTGACTAAACTGATTTTAACAATAATAGTAATACCAGTAAATGGGGGAATTCGATTTTCTCTTCTACAGCCATGCAAAGTAATTTCTCTTAATGATTTGCAAGGCTTATCGATTGAAATTCATCAAACATTTATGTAAGTCAGTAAAAGAAAGCGGAGTGAAGTGAAATTGGCTCACTCCTTACTTCCAAACAATAAATAACCTAAGTGTATAATATTGACAATATTGATTGAGTTTTAACATTAGTTTATGTAACTGGTGTCTGCTTCGTTTTGGGATTTTCAACACTTTCAATTGAATGAGAACTTAAAACTTCGGCAATTCAATTTGCTGTTTATTTTAAATTATTAATATTTGTTAATGTGCAATTACAATTGATGGATTAATTACATTGTTTATTACAATAACAGAAAGGTAAATCGAGGGTTGAGCTGAATAGCAAAATATCATTTTTCTCGCATTGATATTGTTTTACCAATTGAACAAGACTCTTGCGGATCTGGTACAGCACAAATTTGCCAATTTATTTCAGGAAGTTCAGAGAAGCACCACACCGTTTCATCCATGTCAGGATTCCTGCAGAAGTTATGATCTCCTATCCCTTCAGTCGTGTGGTTATTATTGGTGATATATGCCATGTTCTCGTCAGTATTCCAATAGTGGCATAAATAGCCGCCAGTTGTCGTTGTACGTATTCCTCTATAGTCCAGGCCTTCTGTATCATAGTAGCACTCAGCTTTAAGAAATTATAAGAAAATTATAAATTACAACTAGGCCGTATGCTTTATAGGTACTTAACATGAAGAAAAATAAATCCGTTATATGCATATTTTTTGCTATCCGAACAAAGGGCCATATAGGCATATCACCCTGCCTCTAATCGTCACTCTGGTAAATCGTCAATGTGTAAGGTGTCACCATACGAAAAAGGCGTGATAATACGAAGTGGAGTAACACCTATGACCTCCCATGGGCTAATGAAAGGGGGAAAGTCATGCCAGGGACCGGACTCTTAGGGGGATCCGGAAGCGACATTTATTTTGCCAGAACATGGCCCCCAAATCGCCCGAGCTGGACCCTTAATGAGCAGAATTGTCTTAACTTAAATAACATCTTAAGATTTGTTATAAATAAATGTTTTTGTATATGCGTGAAGCCAAATAAATAAATAAATAAATCCACACAAATATAAGTATATTTCCTCTCTTACCAAGGGACATAATTCAGGAAAAAATAGATTAAATATTTTCAATAAAAATGAGCTAGTTGAATGATTCCAAGGGTAATTTACTTTTTTCAATATCTGTTTCACTGTAGACACGGACTTCACATACGCTCAGATACTCATGTTTTCCGTTCAACTGTAAGCTGACATACCGGCCTATAATTGGCCCCCAAATCGCCCGAGCTGGACCCTCTAATGAGCAGAATTGTCTTAACTTAAATAACATCTTAAGATTTGTTATAAATAAATGTTTTTGTATATGCGTGAAGCCAAATAAATAAATAAATCCACACAAATATAAGTATATTTCCTCTCTTACCAAGGGACATAATTCAGGAAAAATTAGATTAAATATTTTCAATAAAAAATGAGCTAGTTGAATGATTCCAAGGGTAATTTACTTTTTTCAATATCTGTTTCACTGTAGACACGGACTTCACATACGCTCAGATACTCATGTTTTCCTTTCAACTGTAAGCTGACATACCGGCCTATAATTGGCGGATCACAAAACATGTCGATGATCGCACTGTTGGTAACATCCTTGGTTGAAACCGATTTCCCACACTTGCTATTCATTGCAAAGTTCTCAAAGTTATTCCCAACTCTTAGCTCAGCATCAATTAATCTGAGGTGGGCGTCAGAACCTTAAAACATTTTGTGAAAAAAATAATTTTTAAGTTTTGATAATTAGGTAGACCTACATAATACTGTTCATATTGATCTCTGCTATTGCGTTCACCCAGGAATAGTGCCGTCCAAATACGCACGCGTAATGTTGTGAAAGATTAGTTTCTTTTATCGGATTTATATTGCCAATGAAGGACCTCAGTGGCCCATGTTTGTTAAGGCAGGTTAAGGCATCTGCATAGACAGCAGAAGGTCAAGGGTTCGAATTGTTCACACTCTCGGGTTCCTCTTCTTTAATGTTCATATATTATATATATTTACATATCTATCTATATATATATATATATATATATATATCTCTCTC